>NW_024090695.1:0-27565 GCF_014356525.2 Nilaparvata lugens
ACTTATTTGAGTCAATAGTATTAAGAGTTGGTTGTAAGGAAAATGTGCAGTTCTTCCGCTCTAAAATTCAGTTCCTTATAATATTTTATTGAGTTGAGCGGTTGTAATGCAACGAAAAATGGTTCCTATCTGAACGATTTCCCTTGAAATAACCCTGTAAAAGCTATCTATTTGTTACAAGAAAAGGTAAGCCGAAAAACACACGGAGTCGAACATCTTGTGACTTGCAGCTCTAACAAGAAAGGCTGTAAACTTGACAAATAGTCCCAATTTGTTAGCAGCCCTAATCTCTAACAAGTCCAAAGGTAATGCCCAAATATTGTTCTAGTAGGCTACCGTACTGCTTTCGAGCCGGAAAGCTCTCTAGAACAGCCTTATTTCTGCCTTCTCACTTTTAATGTTGGGGATTTGTCTCCTCGGCTATCCTAATCTTGATATATCCCTTATAAGCAGGGCAACAAAGAGTCGGGAGTTTCAATTTTTGTTCATCTAATTAGTTGATTTAACTAAATCTGCGCTAGAGTTGAGAAGTTTTTCTTTACTGTCCTCTCCCACTCACTCATTCTCTCTCTGACCTTCCTTTCTCTCATCTCTGTTTTTCTGTTTCACTATAGCGTTTTCAAGAGGAGACTTTCAAATTACTTTAGAGGGCATCCTCAGTTTTGTTTTTCTTTGCAGTATTTTATTTCATTTTTTTTTTAGTTGGGTTTTCGTTGAGCGCGTATGTGTTTGTGCATCTGTTTAGAAAAGTTGAGTCATTTTATTTACTTAGTATTAGTTAGAATTTTATGTGTATTCTTATGTATTTTCTGTATAATAACAAATAGGTTCTACTCTTTGTTTCTAGAAGTTATCTACTCATCTACATATTATTTATTCTCTGTTATGGATACGTTAATTTTTCCATTTGCTTCCGTTATAATGTAGTGTTAGTATGCAATGGGTCTTGCAAGACCTGACATAGATTGTCATTTGTGAGAAAAATCAATATCCAATCTCTTCTTGTAGATTTGCTCTATCATCTCAACTAGATTGAACTAGACTATAGTGACGTTCACGTTATAATGGCAGCAGTTGCTCTCCTTGTCTATCTTCAACAAAGTAGATGGCGTTATCCTTTCCTAGCTCTGAAAAGTTGTCAAAGCGTTTTTAAACAATGTAGAAATATAATATATTAAATACATAAATATAATATACAAAATATCAGTCTCGATTATGAATTTTATTATAAATAATTGAAAAAATATTCCTGGCGAATAATATATAATTCCAAACAACAATGAACAACCCAGAATACCGTAGAAGCAAACTTCTATAATGCAGTGGCAACGCAGAGAATCAGCTATTCTGTTCTATTTTTCACCATTGCCAGTAGAACAAGGGTTGTAGGGTTGCCACTGTAGTTGAGAATTTTGTTCTCTACTGTCTCACTATTTCTCACTTATCTCTCTCGATTTCTTTCTCTCATCTTCATCTCCTTCCTGTCTCTTAACTGGATCAATTGAATAGACTGTTGTACATCCATACTTTTTCACTGATAAAATTAACTTGAATAATTTTAAAAAACACTTTTGAAGTGAAAATGCACTTACTTTGTAGTGACGATCGTTTCGACATGATGACCAACAACAGGTCGATTCCTGTTTGTCTACCGTTGTCTATGACATTGGTAGTTCTTGGACCATGCCACAGATTAGATTATCGAGGATATCATTATGTAAGCCTCGATATATTAAAACTCATATACATTCTCATCTATATAATTATATAAAAGCGAAATGGCACTCACTCACTGGCTAACTGACTGACTAACTCACTCACTCGCAGAACTAAAAATCTACCGGACCAAAACGTTCAAATTTAGTAGGTATGCTCAGTTGGCCCTTTAGAGGCGCACGAAGAATCTTTTGCGATATTTCAACTCTAAGGGTGGTTTTTAAGGGTTTAAAGTTCGTCTTTCAGCATGTATATTCTTCTTATTCCAATATCTAAAAATTATAATTGGAATGTCCATACCATATGTTAATATAGAACTATATCTAGAGAGAGTACCTCTTCGAAACAGTTGTTCTGGTAAATAAATTTAAAATTTTGTCAGGTTGCAATTAAGTTGAGTTGACTTTGTTAGGTTGGCAACCAAGTTGAAGATTGAAATGCATTTAATCCAGGACCTCTTATAATAATATAATAATAATAATAATATAAATTTGTTTTATTGACCATAATACATTTGTACAGTACATTCAGGCCTCGTCAAAAGTTTCAAGATTACATGATGTAAGTCACTAGCATAAATACATTTTTCGTCAACATCTTATTCTTAATAAAACTTGAATGAACATTTTCAATAACATCAGTAGGTATAGCAAAATATTCGAACATTACATTTACACAGCATATAGATAAATAGCAATTCGTAATATATTAAAAGAGAAACACAAAGACTAACACTACTACTAGTACTACTATTAAGTCATAACATAGTAATCACAATACTATTCTTACAATGTAAGTTACATTTTTATTCTAAGTAGAAAACGTTATATGCTATCAATTAAAAACTCTTCAGTAGAGTAGTAAGCCTTTTCTTCTAGCATTTGTGAATTGGCAACTTTAAATTTTTCTGAGGCAGGTTCTTAACTTCAATTGGTAGTTTATTGTAAAATAACATCTGTAAATAGGGGTAGCTTTTCATGCTCTTACTCAATCTGAGATTTGGTTTCATAATTTTTTCCCTATTCCTAGTATTGTAAGCATGATATTCATTATTTTGTAAAAGTTGTTAGAATTCTTCTTTACACTTATCAAATTGGAATATATATATAGAGATGGCAGAGTCAGTATACCCATTTGATGAAGTGAGACTTGCAAGTTTCTCTTAGGGAAAGGTTCAAAATAGCTCTAACTGCCCTTTTCTGCCATATGAAAACTTTTTTATGTGTTGGGCAATTGCCCCACATTCTTATCCCATAACTAAGATGAGAATGGAAAAGTCCGTGATAGGTCATCAACAATACTTGCAGATTAACAGAACTATTTAATCTCTTGAGGAGGTATGTTACCCTTGAAAGTTTTTTACAGAGACTATTCACATGTTCCTCCCAACAGAGTTTACCATCCAATATTACACCTAGTAATTTGACAGGCTTAAGATTATTGTGGTTCAGAGTATGCCCTAATGTGAATGTTATTTTCTCTGTTTTCTGCTCATTTAATTCTAGGTCATTAGATAAATACCATGATTTTGCCTGATTCAAGGAAATGTCAAGTTTATCCTGAAGTTTTTCGATTTCAGCATCTGATTGGATTATTGAGGTGTCATCAGCATACAATACAGAAAGACCTGGTATATTGAAACTGAAATCATTTACGAAAACCAGAAAAAGGAAAGGCCCAAAGACCGATCCTTGAGGTACACCTGTATTTATGTTCAATACATCAGAGCATTTACCTGCACACTTTACCATTTGTTTTCTGCCAACCAAATAACCTTTCAATAGCTTTAACTCTCTATCTACTATACCATAATGTTCCAGTTTTTTGAAGAGAATCACATGTGAAACTCTCTCAAATGCTCTGCTAAGGTCTAATAGGGTTGCCCCTACTGCACATTATTTTCAAAACATTGATGTACAACAGGGGTGCCCAGCCCCCCCAAGGCCAATGGCGCATGCCCCCCCCCCAATTCAAGTGTAATGCCCCCCCCAAACCATGTGTAATGACCCCCCCCCCAAGTACCCCAACTCCCAACTCTTTAGTTTTTAACATTAGTCAGTGTATGACAATAAAATTCACATCTTGAGGTGCTTACAGATATACGCGCCGCGAACTTGAGCAATTCACTTTCAATCAGCTGATTATATCTGTATTTTTACAGAAACGGTAAAATACAGATATAAAAAGCTTGGCATCAGCCAAGGTACGCACCTCTACATTCTAATCTTCCAAAGGACATTATTTACCTTTGGTCTTGTGAGGAATTCTTTCTGTTTCATAATATTGTAAAAATATATACCATCGTTTCTTATCTCTTTAAAATAGAAATAAAGTATTTTTTGATATCATTTTTGAGACTAGCAGTGCACCCGTTCTTGTTCGGGAGGACTAGAAAGAACTTCATTACATCAGGAAAAACTACATGACACATATTTTAATAGGATATTAAAAGATAAGTAGAGGAGGCTTTGCTTTTTAAATTTTAAGGTTACTTATAAAAAGTTGAATAATAATATCATTGATAATTCTTTATTGCAAAAGAATATTGCATAGCAATCTTGGTAAACATTCATACAAATTTGGAACGATTTTATTCATACAATATATAATGTCGGCATGTTTAGGTATTCTAAATCCTATACTATTAAACGAGCAATTTCTGTTTAGATGTTTTGATGTTTAAATTTTTAGATGTTTATATGTTTGTATTTCACCGGATCTCGAAAACGGCTCTAAAGATTCTCACGAAATTCAGAACATAGTAGGTTTATAATATGAAAATTCGATTACACCTGGTCTCATCCCTGGGGAAACTCGCTGAAGGACATTAAAAGAATTTATTCATCCTTGGAAAAACAGCTGATAATTTCGGCGTCTGTTGATGATGGAAGTGAGTGAGCGAGTGCATGTGTGTGGGACTGGGACAAAATTATGACTCAGCTGTTGAACTTTTGTACATAATTCAATCAGGTACTTAGTGACAGTTGTATAAAAGCCGGTTGAATTTCAATCCTGATTAATTCCAGTAGAACCAATCAGATAAGCTATCTTTTTGAGATGGTCTTCTGTGATTTGGTTCACGTGACATGAATCAGGATTAAAATTTAACATGCTTTTGTGAGAGAAATTTTTGCATTCCTCTGCGAATAATTCTCAATCCACTGTGATTAGATAGAACCTTTCTGTATGAACTATGAATATTCATTATGATTCCTTCTTTCGTAATAATTTTTATATGCTTTTGTAGGTACTCTAGAGCGGAGCTCGGTGCCCCGATATTTATCATGAATTGGAATAGGTTGTCACTGATGTTGTGTTGTTGGTAGTATTTACTTTTTAACATTACAGGAGTAAATAAACAAGTCGAACAAAATGTATCTTTAAATGGTTTGGTTTTTGAATAAAGATATCATCTGAACAAGTACATTTTGTAAATTCTATCTATTAATACCAAATATCGGGGCACCGAGCTTTGCTCGTTATTTATTCATTGATAAACAGATTTATTTCATTGATAATCATTTCTTTAAAATGATTGGGGAAGTACTAACAGGCACAGCCCAAAACTGTTACTTACCCGAATTTTGATTTATTCACTACGAAAATATATTTCGTCTGTGATTTATTCACAGACGAAATCATCATCTGTTTTTCCAAGGATGAATTATCCTTTTCATGTCCTTCAGGAGTTTTCTCAGGGATGAGACCTAGTGCAATCGAATTTTGATATCACAAACCTACTATATTCCGAATTTCGTGAAAATCGTTAGAGCCGTTTCCGAGATCCGTTGAACATAAATAACCAGATAGCCAGATAACCAGATATAGAAATAGAAAAATATAAACAGATGTACATAAATTGCTCGCTATTATAATAGGATAACAACTTATAGTCCAGTCAAATGGTCGTTTTTCAGGAAACAGCCCTGAAATGATTTTTTTCGATGGTCCTATATATATTTTGGGACGCTGAATTCTAATCTGAAATTTGCTGACACACCAGAAGGCGACTTCACCCCAAAATTTTGGATTTTTTAAGTTTTCCATTAATCTCGAGAACCTTGAATTTTTCGAGAAAAAGCATTCTCTATATAATATTAAATATAATAAATTTCCAATGAATTGAGTGGTCGCGCAGGACTACTTTTTGGATTTTATATCTGAAGTGTTCCACAGATACGCAACTTTGAATGTGCGAGAAATATGTGATATTTTCCCCATTCTCACAGTCTGGCATATGCAACGTTGCGTATCTGGTGGAACACTTCAGATGCAAAATCCAAAAAGTGGTCGAGGTTGTGATGATTTTCTCCTCTTTTCACTCCCATGAAATATACTTCTGTTTTCAATACCGTTCAAAAGTTACAGCCAATTGAATGATGATCTTTATTTTCTCATTTTTCTTGCGATTTTACTGTTATTAAAGAGTTCTGAAATGAGTACAATGCATGATAGAAACCTGCGATTGGTCTTAAATGAGAGAAAATTTCATGCTCTATAAGCTGAGTTGCCCTAAATTGATCTTGCATTACTGTTTATATCGAAAAACTGGCGAGACTGTGAAAATGAGAAAAATATCGCATATTTCTTGCAACAGCAAGGAAACTCAAACACAGGACCATTAAAAATTAAAATGAAGCAAAGGAAATCAGAATAATAGTGGATGATGAAGTTATAATTTATTTTTGTCAAAGATTTACCTTCAAACTCATAGGCTTAAAATTACTAAAATTCCTGCATACAAAATATTATCAATTGTGCTTATGTTTTATATTGAGTTACACTTAGCAAAATATAACATTGTAAAGGTGGGAAAAATTAACTACATTAGGATATCTCTATTTAATACCTTGATTTTTAATCATAATTCAAAATGTTGACATAAAAATACAAAAATCATGCCCCCCCCAAAAATGTTGATGGCGCAAATTGCGCCATGCCCCCCCTTGTGGGCACCCCTGATGTACAAAGTCTACAATTTTCTCAACAGCGTCTATTGTAGAGTGACCTGGTCTAAAGCCATATTGATGGGATAAATAAGCCATTGAAATGAAATATTCATAGAGTTGCATTAGCAGACACCAATTCTATTATTTTACTGATGATAGGCACAAGAGCAATTGGTCTGTAATTTTCAGGATTTTTTGGATCTCCTTTTTTCAAAACAGGTGTAACACTGGACACTTTCAAACAATCCGGAAAGTAGCCCATGACTATAACAAAATTTATAATATATGTTAGAGGAAGCAAGGTTGAGTCAATTATTTCTTTGATCAGTAATTAGACATTCCAAACACATCCTCACTACGAGAATTATCTCTCTATTAACAATGGATTTAACGGTTAACTTATCAATTGTCTTAAGTTTAAAATTGTGTGAAGGCTTTGGAGCATTAATCAGAAAATTTTGAAATGACGTATCAATTTGGTCCTGTCTATCATCCAACCTTCTGGTTGGTACATTAACAAAGAGTCTCATTCAATACATTTGAGAGATTGGTATTGGTTTTTTACAAGCAGGCATGAGATTAGATTCTCTCTTGACTATTGACCAAGCAGCCTTACACCTATTTTTAGCATTTGCAATAAATTCACTATTTACCTTTATTTTCGCTTGTTTCAACTTGAATCGGTAGTGCTTCTTATATTTTTATAGACTTTTTTATCACATTCACTAAGTGTATTCTTGAATCTACTGTGAGAAATCAATAATAGAATGTGTAATTTTCCAGTTCAGGTGAGAGCCATTTTGAAGAGGATTGTTTTTTACTTTTATTTTTCACCAAAACTCTAGGGCAGGAGCGATTTAAGGATTCAACTATGATATTTAAGAAACTATTAACTGCCATATCAACATTATTGTCAGTTTTATAAATTTTCTCCCACAAATATTCATAAGAGACTTTCTCAAATGTAGCAATCTTTTCTTGGTAAGAAGTCTTATAGTCATGTCTCTATTTAATTTATTACATTCATTAGAGATTTTTGAAGATGACTTTCTTTCTAGATTAAACGAAACCAAACACCAGAATGGTCAAATATTAAACCTTGTTCTAAAAGCGTTACTCTAAAATAATCCGCAGATATATTTGGTAATTACATTATCAAGACATGACTCATACCTAGTTGGAGAGTAATTCGTACAGTAAAGGTTGAAAGATCTCAATAAATACCTATTTAGGAGGTCCTGATTTATCGCGGAAAAATTGATTGGGTACTGCTACTTCAATCAGAGCTATTCCTGGGAATATTATATTACTAGCCGTCAGACTCGCTTCGCTCGCCATATCTGTTTAGCCAGACGTTTAGTCTGGACCTCCAACTGAATCGTCCTAACATATGATAAAATATGACATAATTTCAATTTGTTAGATGTGTTCAGTTGGCCCTTTAGAGGCGCAATAAGAACGGATTTGAAAAAAAATCCAAAGATACGCCCAAATCTGCGTTTTTTAGCGTTTTCTCAGCTTTATCGAGAACAAATAAACAGAAAATGTTCAAATTTACTACAGAAGCTCAGCTGGGGCAATAATGTGTGTTAGAAGGAATTTGAAATAACGCCAAAGATACGCCCAAAATTAGCGTTTTCTCACCTTTTTCAATAATTGACGAAATTATATTAAAAAAAAATCCAGTACACAGGTTTAGCTGAGGTGGAAGATTTTTGTTCGCTGATATGTAACAGGTGTTTTTCGAGATCAAATTGACATAATACGTTCAAATTCGGTACAGAGCTTCCGCTGAGGTCTACATGCAGGCGAGCGAAGCGAGCCCGCTGATCTCATTTTTGGACGATCCAGCCGGGGGTCCGCCCCCTGGCCAGACGGATATGGCGAGTGAAGCTAGCCTGACGGCTAGTACTGTATAATTATGATGTTAAATTACCTTCTATTTCATGTTATTAGACCTTCCATTGGCATATCTGTTTGACCTTTAGAGATGACATTGAAACAACCTCGCCACAAAGCAATACAATGGCAGTATGTCATAGCCTTCGACAATTGGTTTGATCGGATTATTTTCGTTTACATGTGTAGCCAATGGCCAATGGCAAATGGCTATTATCACCAGGGGGTCCTCACCCCCTCTCTCATATAGCCAACATGTGTTGCACATGAGGGGAAAACCTCAAAGCTTTCAATTAGCCTTGTCCAAATGGAATTAGTTCGGTTTTTGTGTCGTGAAACGGTAGAAGGACTGAAGCTCTGTTTCCCTGCACGGTGATTTTCAACACGCATTAGGCTCTAATTGTTGTTTGTGCATTGTATACCTTATTCTCTTCTCTTTCTATCATCCTCCTTGTTTGTCAACTCCTTATATGATCGTCCATTTTGGTTCACATTACATACTTTTACTGTCTCCGCACTTTATAGTCATTAAGATAATTTTTTATTTTGATTTGATTTATTTGATACTTCATCATCCTCGTTGTTTCTCTTCTTATTCTTCTTCTGCATCTCTATTTTTCCTCCTTCATTATTTCTCTTTTCTTTTCCTCATCTTTACTCTACCTTATACTCTCCTTCTCTCCTCTTTTTTTATTTTGATTTGATTTGATTTCATTATATCCTTCATCATCCTCTTTGTTTCTCTTCTCATTCTTCTTCTTCTGCGCCCTGTTACATCCCTATTCTTCCACCTTCATTATTTCTCTTCTCTTTTCCTCATCTTTACTCCACCTTATTCTCTCCTTCTCTTCTCATTTCTTATTTGATTTCATTTCATTCTTCATCATCCTCTTTGTTTCTCTTCTTATTCTTCTTCTTCTGCGCCCTGTTACACCTCTATTCTTCCTCCTTTATTATTTCTGTTCTCTTTTCCTCATCTTTACACCACCTTATTCTCACCTTCTCTTCCTTTATCTTCTTAACCACCTCCTTCTCCTCCTCGTCATCCTCATTCCAATCCTACTACTTGTTCAACATCATATCATGTCATTGATTTCTATCATTCATGGATTATTTTCCTGATTCATACAATCTACCTCTTCTCCTCTTAGGTTTTATTCTGCAAAAACGAATTTTTCCTTCTCATTTTTCTAGGGTTAAGTGTAAGAGAGGGCCGACTGCGCCCTAACTTCGCCCTCCCAGGTATAAAATAAAGGCAGTCATTCTATTCTATTCTATTCTACTCTGTTTCTTCTGTTAATTCTTTATGTCATTCCACCTTTTTATCCAATGTTCTTCTTCATCATTATGTTTTTCTTCAGTCTCTCTCTTTTGTTGTAGATTTCTCCTTCATGTTCCTTTTTCTTGGTATTTTCTTGATATTGTTCTCTTCCTTTTCTCTCACTCTTTTCTTCTGCATCATCATCCTCCTTCTCCTCCTCCTCCTCCTCCTCATCCTCTCCTCTTCAGTCTCTCATTTTCCATACACTACTCCTATCAACATCAAACTCCTCTCCTACCATTTCTCTTGATCCTCCTCCTCTTTCTACTCATTCTTCTTCGTCATCTTCTTCTTCTACTACTTCTTCTTCTTCTTCTTCTTCTTCTTCTTTTCTTCTTCTTCTCTTCTTCTTCTTCTTCTTCTTCTTCTTCTGCTCCTTTTCCTCCTCCTCCACCCCTCCTCCTCCTCCTCCTCCTCCTCCTCCTCCTCCTCCTCCTCCTCCTCCATGTTGTTGTTCTTCTTCTTCCTTTTCATATTTGTCTTCTCCTCCCACTTCTTCTTCATTTTGTTCTTTTTTCTTCTCCTCATTCTCCTCCATTTTTCTTTTTGTTATCCTTCCCCTCTTCCTCCTCTTTCATTCCATCTTCTTGTTCTTCTTCTTCTTCCCACCTCTCCTTCGTCTTCACACTTCTTCTTCTCCTTCTTCTCTCACTTCTCCTCCCCTCCTCTTTTTTCTGTTTCATTGTCATCATCATCATCTTCCTCTACTTCTTCTTTTTACTCTTCTTCTTTTTCTTTTCCTTTCCTTCAACTCATTATTTTTCTATTCTTCCCCTTTTTCTCTTCTTCTTCTCTTTCTCTTTATTTTTCCATCTCTCTTCTTCTTCATCTTTTCTTCTTTTTTCTTATACTCCTCCATGTGCCCCTCCCATCTTCCCATTATCTTTCTTTTCCTCCTCTTCCTTCTTCTTCTTCTTATTCCACTTCCCCTTCCACTCATCACTCTTACCTCCACACTACTCTACTTCCACAGCGTTTTCCACCTCAATTAAATCCCACGAATCCACACCCTGTACTTACCACTCTTCAAACAGTGAGCTGAAAAAGAAGAGAGACAGAAAATAAGAAAAAAGAAGAGCAGACACCAGCTGTTACCTTTCAAATTGTCTCAACGGCCTCGGCACACACACAAATAGACAAAGAGAAAGAGAGACAAAAGGATGCTGAAACAGAATGTGACAGAAAGAGATATAATGAGAAACGGAAATAGACAGAAACAAACAGAGACAAAGAGATGCTGAAACAGAATGTTATAGAAAGAGGTAGAATGAGACATTTCACCGCCTGTAATCAACGTGTGGTTTTGTTCTCCAATATATAAATCACAAACATAGGTATAATGGTAGGGTGCATCCGAACGTCTATATTGGTGGAAATGTTCCAGACGTCCAGATGGTGTCACTCGTTGGGAAAATTGCCGATGAAAAGTTTTCTGTTGGGGAAAATTGATTGAGTTTCGTAATAAGGTCTTTATTTGGATCTAGATTATTGGAAATTACATTCTTGGGTCTGCTTCATTCAACTTCATACTCTAAAATCTATTATCAACTTTCTTAATAATAAGAGGAGCTTATAATTGGAGAATTTTGAAAATTGATTATTGGAAATTACATTCTTGGGTCTCCTTCATTCAACTTTATACCTATAAATCTAGTCTATGATTAACTTTCTGAATAATAAGAGGAGGATATAGGAGTGAGTTCAAAAATGATTTTCGTGTGTTTTGAATTGTAAATTGAGTTTATAATTGGAGAATTTTGAAGTGTGGACTGTTGTATAAATTAGAAACAATTGATAATTAGATAATCATTGTTTCAAGTGTTTGTGTTTTGTTTCAATGTAGAAATTAGTGAAGAATTGAAAGTCGCACATAACCTTTATTTGGACAATTATTTTATGAAATTGGGATGAAAAGATGTTTTGGACTGTAGTCTGTTTCTTTGTCCTCAAGTTGATTGTAAATGATGAATGAATAAATAATAAATAGAACTGGAACCGTTTTGAGCACAAGTCTGTGGTACTTTTCTAAAGTTGTTCAACTCTGAATGATCCAATGAAAAATAAATATTCTTAAAGAAATAAATAATTTTATGAGCCATTTCAAATCAAATCAAATTTATTGACTCAAATATCATTCAAAATATTTACAAAAATTAACAACAAGTTTACATTATACACAAAATGAGTATAGAATTCAATAATTTTCTGTGTTGTGAAGGTAATGTTATCATTGATATCCATATTAAATGAAAACGACTTGAAATTGTCAAAACCAGTGTTTTATCAAAACAATTTGAGGTAGTGGTTTTGGTTGTTACACCATTATCAATCTCTAGTGAACGGGAAGATGAAACATTTAGCAGCAGACTGTATAGAATGGGTGAAGCGCTATGATTGGCCATTAGCTGTTGACCAATGAAAGTTGAGCTCTACTGTCATTGGCTAAGCCTAGACACGACCAAGTATTCCAAAATAATAAGGTCATTGGAGATGTTAAACATCAACCAATAAAAAGCTACTTAGTAACCAATAATACAAATGGCTAACATGTGGAAGAATGGAAGAATGTACTTACACAATAAGAAAGCTAGTAAACACAAAAATTAATATAACTCAAAAGTAATATAGAAAGAAGGTAAAAACTGAAGTTGGCCTACTACTTTTGGAAATAAATATTTTATTTCTATATTTAAATCTATTGTAGTCCAAAACTATAGACCTACTGGAAAAAGAGATGTAGGGAGGGAGGCCAAGAAAGAGATGGGTACCGGAACAGGTTCATTAATAAACCTAATCCCTGAAGTAAAGATGATGATGATGAAATCTATTGTTTCAATTCTCAACAAAGATAACAGTCTCGATTTTGTAATGAGAGTATTTTCATCTATTATCCAAAAGTCATTAAAATCGCGTAATTCAAATGTGTAATTCATGCGTAAAAATAATGTGTAATTCAAAATATTCCATACAGATGCCAATTAAGTTATTGAACTTGACAAATCAAGTCATAGGTTGAAATTATTGTATAAAATATAAATTAAGGTTAAAATTATCGTACATAAGATAAGACTAACTAGTGGTGTTGAACTGGCTAAAATGAATCTTGTTCATTGAAACTGTAAATGGGATAGTTTTTCATCATTCTACTTATTTCCATCATTTTGAGGAATGTGCAACTGAAAAGCTCAACTGTGTACTTGACAATTGTGATATTAAGCTGCGTACACATATACGCGCCTCCAACCCGCACCGAGCACGCTCCGCCCTCATACCGCCCTCGTTCCTCCATCGTACTGCAGTCGCTCCGACCCCGCTCTGCAGTCGCACCCATCATGAACGTTACGGAAGATGTTAGCTCCACTCTTGGTCGATCATCAATCGCTCTGCTGGAGTGACGTTCGGTTGCGGAGCAGAGCGAAAGTCTGTACGCACCTTTAGATTGAATTTTTATCAATCAAATAGTTATCCAATTTGTAAATGAGATATCCCATTTGCGTGGCATTCATCTAGTTGTAAACTTACTTATTAAATTTGTGAGATAACGTATTCAGATTCTAAAATTTCAAATTTGACCAAAATGTGTCACAAACATTTATTTTCCGACTGTGGAATTGATTTCCACGTGTAATTTCACGATTATTAAAAAAGTTGCTCAGAGCTGGAACAGAGAAACTTCTACTTGAGAAAGTTCGTGAACATTTCGTTACCAGCGCACAATTCTGATTAATTTTTTGGAATCGGCATGGAAAGTTTGGTTGGTTTGCCAATTTTCATTTGAAACTGAAAATGGTTTATGGAATATGGTTTTCAATTTGCGGGAATGACTAACCGAGGTACATGAAAAGTTGATATGTCTGTTACCTGTAACCTTCATAGGTACATCTAAAATACATTTGCTATTTGATTGAAAATTATAATATCGGGGCACCGAGCTTCGCTCGTTATTTTCATTTATTGATAAACAGAACACAATTCTCTAAAATGATCGTGTTCATACTTCACATCTGGCTATATGTCATCTTATGAATTTCGGGGATGCGATATTTTTATTTTTCACACACTCACTCGCTCTCTCATTTTTTTACTATCCACAGCTGTTTCAGCCAAGGATGAATTATCCTTTTAATGTCGTACAGCGAGTTTTCCCAAGGATGAGACCTAGTGCAATCGAATCTTTATATCATAAACCTACTATGTTCCAAATTTCGTGAAAATCGTTAGAGCCGTAATCGAGATCCGTTAAACATAAATAACCAGATATAAAAATAACCAGATATATAGCGTAAATACAGAAATCGCTCACTCAATATAATAGGATTTCTGAATATTTTGAAAATCATATTTTTGATTTTAGCAAGAATTATTAGTCCGGATAAATCGATGCATTACTGTACTTGAATCGCTAACCGCAGAAAGGCAACATGTCCAGTTTTCATAATTTTACAGGAGAGACAAAAAACTTAATAAAACCTAAACCTAAACCTGCAGTAAACGATTTATTCAAAACGTCACCATTACAATGCTTCCAATTGGACATGTTTCCATCCTACAGTAAACGATGTATCTTACATCGAATAGTTGATTTATTGAATTTTTTTTTAATGTTTTCTTTCTGCGGTTAGCGATTCACTTATTGGCTGTCCTCAGTTATTGGTTGTCTATAGTCAATAATTGTTCTTTATTCCATTGGATGTCATAATTTTGTTTGTCTCATGTTTGTCTGGTTGTTGGAATCATTTTTCCATCATAAGCTGTGATCAATCGTCAATAATCCAGGATAAACTTTGTTGAAATTGTTAGCAATCTTAGAATTTTAATTTAATTAATTGACTTGGTTGAGTTTTTTTTTCATAAAAGCCTATATTGTGACCGTTACGATACGTAAGCTTGAGTTGCCCTAGTAACCCTTGTAAGTTCAAAGTTCAATATGGATGGGAAGAACGTTTTGTTATGATTGGCAAAATCATTTTTTTGACAGACAAGATTGAAAATTCGTGAACGTTAACGTAGCAATGTTTCTGATGGATTTCCTAAAAATCGTACGCCCATTTGTGTGATTGACTCCTCTTTTCATGCATCAAATTCAGTTCAAGCATCAGCGTATGATCAATGCAGAATCAAATTTATAGGATGGAATACACAACAACTCATATGGAACCTTACAACAACTCATCTTCAAGCTTCCACGAAATAATCAAGTCTATGCACAATCCCGCAATAAAGTTTAATTGAAGTTTTCTCATACCCTAAGTCCAAGCTAGAATGATATAAAATGGAATTGTGCAAATGCTGATGGACATGTAAAATAAATCTGATTCGAAAATCAGATTTATTCTAAAATCGATTTGACTCGAATTATATAGAGTCTCATGAGATCTTACCAAATCCAAGATGGAAGAAAATAATTAATACCTTGCAAAATTACACGATCTTTCATATTTGTCAACAAATTTATCCTATCAATATGGCTATAACTCCAAACCTTCCTAAACTACAACTCGTGTAAACCTTCAACTCGTGTGATCAATGGAGCTACAATTTCATTGGATCGTGGATAGACGACTGATTACCTATGAAAATTTGTTTCCAGATGTTAAATAGCACTTTCTAGTAACTAATTAAAGAATTCTCAAGAAAATTATCCAACTTTCTAAGCAACATTCTTGAGTTCACATAATTGAGGGTCAATATTCTTAGAGTAGACTGCTTGTTATTTGTAGAATATTATTCAAATTTGAAGTTTAAAATGTTATATTTCCCACAGTTTTCAACTGTCGGGACAATAATTTTTCCCATAAATCATTTCACTAACAAATACCAGATTATTTATTGTACTATAAATATGATATACCTATAGATACAGTATAATAACATATTCTCAGTTGTGCTATAAATATTCTCATATAATCTACCTATAGATACAGTATAATGTATAATACCATATTCTCCGTTGTACTATAAGTGTACGAATATACCTATTGAGACCGCATATTGTACTATCGTTTCCACCAGATTCTTTGTTGTACTATAAAAATGATATTGACATACCCATAGATACAGCATAATACTATACTCAGAGTTGTACTATAAATATTATGATATACCTATAGATACAGTATAATACCAGATTTTCCGTTGTACTATAAATTTTCTGATATACCTAGAGATACAGCATAATACCGATTCTCCATCGTACTATAAATATTCTGATATACCTTTAGATACATGATAATATCATATATTTTCCGTTGCACTAAAAGTGCACGGATATACCTATAGAGCCAGCATATTGTACTAACGTAGTAATAAATCAAGGATACAACAGAACAAATTGACCACTGGGAGCATGACAAGAATACAGAGAGTATACAGTGTCGGCATCCTTGGACCTTGCTGACCCACATAAATGTTGAATTGTGTACCACAAATATTCCCTGCAAGCTGCAACCTTGTGAGGTTTCCATGTCACGGATTCCGTATGGTGCACTATGGTTGAAACTTGAAAGTACCGCAACTTTGAAACATTTCCACCTCAAAACTTCTTCCCAACTATAATAGTGAGATTAACTACAAACTGTCAGCATTGGTTGAATGGAAAAGGTTGATGGTATTGATGAGGAATGCTGACAGTCTAAAGTGAATTTCACTGCACTGATAGAAGATTTAAACTGTCAGTATTGGTCAAATGGTGAGGGTTGATGGTATTTATGAAGAATGCTGACGATTTTAAGTGAATTTCACATTAATTATAGAGGATTTGAACTGACAGTATTGGTCGAATGGTGAGGGTTCATGATATTTATGAAGAATGCTGACGATTTTAAGTGAATTTCACCAGCACACAGCTGCTGCAGTTTAAAGTGATTAGTATAAAAGTTATACAGTAATTTATGTTACTCGTTAAATAGTGGCTTTCAAATTCATACAAAGTAGTTCTTGATATTTTAGGCGGGATGCACACCGGAGAAACGCGTTTCGTGAAAAAAGTTTCAGAAAACGTGAAACGAAAGTTGCTCGCAATCGACTGATAACATTGAGCAGGGAACGTTTTTTTGTATGCATGCGCGAGTGAAACGGATTGCATGGAACAAGTTTCATGAAAAGGGCTTCACGAAATGCGTTTCTCCTGTGTACACCCCGCCTTAGAGGTAACCTAGATTCTATTTTTATGGACTTTGTTTGAATTCCTAACCCGATATTTTTAGGATCATAAGTTTTCGACGTAATTAAAGTAATGTGTTACTTGTTTTTAGTGGCTTTTTAATTCATACAAAGTAGTTCTTGAGATTTTAGAGGTAACCTAGATCCTATTTTCATGGACTCAATTTGAATTCCTAACCCGATATTTTTAGGATCATAAGTTTTCGACGTAAATAATGTAATAAGTTACTTATTACAAGTGGCTTTTAAATTCAAAGTGGTTATTGAGATTTAGAGGTAACCTAGATTTTATTCTCATGGACTTTGTTTGAATTCCTAACCCAATATTTTTAGGATCATAAGTTTTCGACGACAAAGCTGTATCCAATACTCCTTTAATTATTTCCTTGAATGACCCACGGATAACTATTTGGGAATTTCTCATTCCAAAAAATGAAGTGATGCATAAAGCCAGTTACATCATTATCGACTTTTGGACGATTGATTTGCCGTCCTTATAAATTCTACCAGATTGAATGGAACTTTATAAACACATTATCACATCATAATATTATGTTTGCCAACTTATGTTCAACCCAATAAGGACGGAAAAAACCGTACGTTCAAAAATCGATGTGTGTGTGACTACCATAAATATTTATTGAACAACAAAAACAATTTGACCATGAAACTAGAAGTTCAATTCTACAAATCTTATAGACTTGTTAGGCCAAGTGTAGTAAGAAGTTAACGGAGAGTGAGTGATAAATGACATAGATTGGAGAAATAACCTGGAGCTAGTACACATTATTATTTTTTAATTTGTTGATCAGTTTTCTTTCATTAAGTATCAGCCGAGTGTTATTTTTCAATGACTGAAGCAAATTGAAGTGAAAATAATGAAAGAAATTCTCAACCGTAATTAGTCAGTTGACCCAGAATATCCTACAGCTTTCTCATCTAGCAAAAAGCCAATAAAACTCCCATTCTGAACATTCTAGTCTCAATTTATTCAAGAAAATGAAGCGCCTATACTAGTGCAATGGAAATGATGGTGATAAAAAGAAGTCGGTTTGTTCTATAGTGGACCGTATTGTTTCTTATTCAAATCTGAAGCTTCATTTTATTAATTCGACCCACAAATGTGAGTTTAATTACCACTTCTTGCAGTAAATAATGCTTGCTGATGAAGATTTGCTCGCTTAATCCACTATTGTTGAATAGTATTGTACCCTTCTTTGCTGCTTCTTCTCTCATTTCTATGCTTGTCACTTTTGTATTTTTTCATTCTTTCTCTTTTCTGGAGTCACTTTCTCTTTATTTTTCTCTTTTACACTCACTCTATCTTTCTCTCACCACTTCTCGTGTCTCTTTACTGTGAATCTCTCTTTTATGCATTCTCTCTTTACCAGCCACTTTCTCTGTCGTCTGTCTCTTCTATATATATTCGTATGGTCAGGGGGAAAACATAACTTAGTACTATCCTCACTAGAAAAGAGTCGTCAAGAAAAATTAAAATTATATACTTGCCAGTTCAACAGCTTTGTCAAACATTTGAAAGAATGAAGTTACATGAAAAACACATATAAACACAACTTTTAGATCGGCTCTGGCTCTCTCAGTAATACTTACTAATCATCCCTCTCCTTTTAACCCACTTTCTCTTTCTTACATTCTCCATCTCTCTTGATGTAACAGACTAGAAGTGATGTAGCCTAGAGCGTCAAATTCGGGCTTGAAAGCTTCTAGTTGTTGTCTGGTCACAAAAAGAAAATTGGTGAGAGATTTCTTCGCATTATGGTATTCTGTTGGAATTTTAGTAGGGTCTTGAATACAGTACTTACTCACAAACAATATAGCTGAGCATGCTAAATGTTGTTGAAATAGAGAGCAATAAAATGAATCTATGAATTTGGATTAATAATTTAACTATTCTCAATTTAAAGATGTTTGGAATTATTCTTCTCATCAACAGTATGGAGCATTTTAGCAGGATGCCAATAGAGTTGGAATGAAAGAAGAATAAAATAATATGTTGATTTTTGCCAATAATATAACATGCTTAGATTATATCAGTCAATAAGTAGTCAGTATCAGTTGCGCATAAAAAAATGTACGAAATAACAATTATTATTTGCGTATGGCTTTGAATGGTGGGGAGATCGAAGGGTAGTTCCACCTCGCCGTATATAGTCCAAAGTTCCCTAATGGGAAACCGGACACTAAGGTTATAGTGAGCACAATACTTTAAATTCACACTTTTCACTTCGAAATAAAGTTCATTTTTATGTTAAAAAGTCCAAACATATACAAAACCGAAACAAAAAAACAAAACCACCAAACCAAATCTAGAAAATATTGAATTTAGACAATTAATTTAGAGCCGAAAATTTATAGCACGTAACAATATCGAAATAACAATATTCGATAGGGGTTCAAGCTCTATTTCAATTATTCTTCAAATACTCTATACTGTATTTCTGTGCTTTGTCTTATCTTTTCTCATCTCAAAATCTAGGTTTACTTTCCTCATCCTATATTATTCTTATCCCTTACTATCTTTTTTTTTTCCTCTTCTCTACAACGATCTATCTGTCACAAGTCACACACCCTTTCTCTGCTTCTTCTCTCTTTTCTAGGGGTTTCATTCTCTAGTTTCTTCTCTTTCCAGTTGTCTCTTTTTTCCAGTCCACTCTCTCCATTTCTTTTCTCTGTTCTCTCTCTGATTCTTAACTCTTTGCCAGTTTGCCCTCTCTTTCCAGTCTCAAGTGAAAAACAGGGAAAACATTTCTAGGGAAGATTTGTGTGAAGTGGCAAGTGGCTTCCATGAATATTCATTCCCAGGGCGTCAGCACTAGCTGATCCATCACTTCTTCCGTTCCTCTTCTATTTTCTTCTCATTTTCCTTCCAATTGTTCCTCTGTTTTATCGTACGTTTTCCCTCCTCCATCACCTCTTTCTTCTTACTCTTATAATTTATTTTTTCCTCTTTTCTATCATAAGTTTCCTTTCCTCCAATACTCCTTCCATTACTGACTATATTTTAGATTATATACTGTATAATAAATAATTAGATGTGTATACAATATATTTGAGTAGTTGTGAAGGTAATATTGTGGTAGTTATCCATACTGAATAAAAATCTTAAGAATAAGAAATGGACAGTATCTATAGTGCGGTCCACGTTATAATGGCAGTGGATAAAGATAGAAGAATAGCGATGCCGATCCTCTGCATTGATTAATTATATTTCTATACTGTCAAAAACATAATTGGCATCGTTGTGGACCTAGAAAAGGATAGTAACACCGGCTTTGTCGAATAATAGACAAGGATAGCTAAACCTAAATTGATCAAATATTGTCATTATAATGTGGACCTCACTGTAGTATTTTTATTCAGTCTGTATAGAATACGTATACATGAACGTGAGGCCTTTTCTTGCATATTCTATCGACTGTCTTATCGTTCACCTTGAATCTCCTCCACTGTTCCCATTTTTTTCTCAACTCATTTTTCTAAATTGCATCATGCTCCTCCTCCTACTTGTTCACTTCTATATCTCCCACCTCTTAAGGTCATCATATTTTTGGTCATTATTTTCCATTCGTATTCTCTCTGATTCTCTCTGAATTTTAGACTTCCTGTTCTTACTCGAAATCCACTTCATTCCCGATCATTCCATTTTTCTTTTTTCTCTTCTCCCTCACTTCTTGTTATGTAAAATAGAAATCTATAAATCAGTCTGAGATTAGTTAGCTTTGGATTGGTTGAATTCTCTATTACTTAACTCTCATTGGCTGTTGTCATTACCACGAAATCGCTACTCTCTTATTGGTTAGCTTTGGATTGGTCGAATTCTCTTTAACTCAACTCCTATTGGCTGATGGCATGGCTACAAAATACCTGCCTCTCCCACCTCTGTTTTCATTTTTCGATTCATTTCTTCTTTCATTTAAACTTGAATTCTCCTCTAATGTTTTTTTCAAAAAAAAGTTATCACTTCATAAAAGTAAATAAAGTAATGTGCCTCCATTCCTTTTTTATATCCCTTTTCTCATGTCAATCTTCCCTCTTCTTTCCTTTTGTATACAACGATTTCAAACTAATATGTATACAGTTGCTCCCTTTTCCTTTCCATAGATATTTCAATTTCAATTTATTAAAAACACACAAAACAAGGCAAAACAAAATTACAAAGAATTACGAAACAAATAAAACACAATAAAATGTTACAAATATAAAAAACCATGGGCTAGTGGTTGGGTGACACAATGTTTTAATTTCTAATTACATTTCTGTCTAAAAATATTTGAACAATTAATTTTTAACTTATTAATCCATGATTATTAATATTTTTTGTTATCATTTTTGTGTATAATCCAGCCTGTATTGTATTCTGCATACATGAAGAAATTCAATCCAATATGATATTATCTCTATAATCTAATCTTTCTATTCCTCCTTGTTCCCCCATCATCCCTACCCTTTATCCTTTTTATTATCTCTCTTCCTTCTACAACTATTCCATATTTTTTCATACTCGTCATCCTTCTCATACCTCCGCTTTTCGATTCTTCCTTCTTCCTTCATCCGTCATCCACCTTGTGACACACAATCCATATTGTTTTCACCCCCTTAACTTATCGCCCTCTCACTCCATCCCACGATTTAGCGAAATAACACTGGATATCATCAGCTCTCAACCTCTCTTCAAACCTCCAACCAGCTTCCACAACTTCGAAAATCCGAATGCTTTTCTAATTGACGACACTTGACTGAGACTGAAGACAGCAGCAGTAGGTCTTAACTCGGTTTTAATCGAGGTCAGAATCTGTTCTGTAAGTTCTCTGTTTTCTGTTTTAGCTGCTTTGGAGCATGAATTGATTATTCTGTAACTGACAGTTACTTTTCGGATGTCACCTGTCTTCATCTCTCAACTTTCTTCAGTAAGATTCACTTTAAACTGTCAGCGTTGGTTGAATAGGTAGCATTGATGTTATTTATAGAGAATACTGACAGTTTTAATTCAATCTTATTATAGAAAGATCCCTTTCATCTGTCAGCATTGTTTGAATAGATAGCATTGATGTTATTTATAGGGAAATACTGACAGTTTCAAGTGAATCTCTCCGACTTTCTTCTCCATCTTTCTGTAGTTAGATTCACTTCTAACTGTCAGCATTAGTTGAATAGGAAGCATTGAAGTTATTCATAGGGAATGCTGACAGTTTAAAGTGATCTCTCCGACTTTCTTCTTCATCTTTCTGTAGTTAGATTCACTTCAATCTGTCAGCATTAGTTGAATAGGAAGCATTGAAGTTATTCATAGGGAATGCTGACAGTTTAAAGTGGATCTCTCCGACTTTCTTCTTCATCTTTCTGTAGTTAGATCCACTCTTATCTGTCAGCGTTGATTGAATGGGAAGCATTGATGCTATTTATGAGGATAGCTGACAGTTGGAAGGGAATTTCGCTGTTGTTTTTAGCAGTCACACAAGTATTTTTGTGGTAGATTTTCGAGGCGATCGTTCATCAAAATATTGGATAAATGTCAGAGACAACTCAGTTGAGAAGTTGTTGGTCTTGAATCTGATAAGATTGACATCCGTTCACTATCACTGTCTGAACTGAATTGAATCTTTTGAAAATGTTGTTTAGAGTTGTAGGAAAACTGATCTTCAGTTTGATGTCTTGAATCTGAAGCTAACCATGGTTCGTTTATTGAGTTTCAGTTAAGAGGGTTAATTAAGTGGATGTTAGTCGGAGTCTGGTTAGTCACATGGTATGGTGACGACGAGTTTTAGCTTTGCAAAGGCTGAAAATAAACTTTCTACTCGTGATATTTTTCAAAGTTTTTCGATTTGTATATCATCAAGCTATCAAAATGAGAACGTTATCTCAGGGAAACATTTTTTCCAATCATTACTTTTTTGGATATGAGCGCCTGATGTTTGAATTTTTGGATCAGAACATTTCAAATTCGGTTAGATATAAATCAGATATGTTTTTCTCAGGAAAACATTTTTTTTCGATCATTACTTTTTGAGATATGAGTGCCTAAAGTTTAAATGTTTGGGACAGAACATTTCAAATTCGGTTAGATATAAATTAATGAGATCTAGAGGATGGAATCTTCATGGTATGTTGATCTAATAAAACAAAAAGTTTCCCGAATGTCAATTTTTGAAAAAGTTATTCAATTTACCATAAATAACCAAATTACTCAACTAAAAGTTATTTTTTGTAAATTGAATAACTATCTTAAAATTATATTTTCAGAAATGTTGTTTTACTAGATCAACAATACCATGAAGAATCTATCCTCTGAATCTCATGGATTTATCTCTTACCGAAATTGAAATGTTCTGTCCCAAACATTTAAACTTTAGGCACTCATATCTCAAAAAGTAATGATCGGAAAAATATGTTTTCCTGAGAAAACTTTCTCATTTCGATAGCTTAATGATATACAAATCAAAAAACTTTGAAAAATATCACGAGTAGAAGAATTATTTTTAGCATTTGCAGAGCCTTAAGCTGCGTTTACACCAAATTTATTAACAAATGTTTATTTTTGTTTGTCAGGTTCCATTCAATCACAGAATACAATATATCCTATATATTATAGGAGTTCTCTCTGATTCAATCTAATAGAGGACGTAAATATAAGGACGTAAAAATAAATATTTTGTTTATAAAGCTGCGTACACATATTCGTGCTTCCAACCCGCACCGAGCACGCTCCTCCCTTGTACCACGCACCCATCATGAACGTTACGGAAGATGTTAGATCTTCTCGCGTTCCCCGGTCGAACCACTCTTGCTCGCCGGTCGATCATCAATCGCTCTGCTGGAGTGACGTTCGGTTGCGGAGCAGAACGACAGTCTGTACGCACCTTTACGTTGGTGTAAACGCAGCATTACTATTCTCGTTCAAATATAATATATATGTGAAGTAGAATCAAAACCTTAGAACCTCAAATCAAAATAGAATGAATGTATATTATTGTTTATCAAAACCTACAAATATTGTAAAAAAACAAAGTTTCAGAGTTCGAAATCTTCTAGATTGAACAGAAAACGTTTTTCTCAAAATATACGAAAATTGTTCCATAACTAACAAATCTTTGTTAGTAAAAAAGTTATTAATTAATTGTTATGGAAACGGTAGTGACGTAAAGCCAGTTACACCAATATCTACTATTTCTTTGAAGGTATTGGTTACACACACATCCCTGGATCTACATACTTTTGGGACACACAATAAGCTTCGGTTGCCGTGTGAGATTCTTCGAACCTTTGGATCTTTGAATCCGACCCTTCAAACATAAACATAAACATACACACACATCGATCATTAGACATACGATTTTCTGCAGTCCTTATAAATTCCATTAAAATAAACATATTATGATGTTTGTGAAGTTCCTTTTAATCTGGTATAATTTTTATAAGGACAGCAAAAAATGAAACGTTCAAAAATCGATGTGTGTGTAACTGGCTTAAGCCACTTTTAAAAAACTTATCATTATAGTAGTTGTAATTGTAATTATAGTTGGTACTGGTGTAACTGGCCTTACGCCGCTACCGTTTATCTATATTATCTACTAATTTATCTATACTTTTTTTATTAATTCGTCCATAGATAATAAATCACTTTATAAACGCCATAAATAGAAAAAAATGACGGACATTTGAAGCCAAACTCTCATTATTTTAAAGGTTCAGTGGTTTAGAGGAGTTTGAAGAACTAACTATATATTTTTTTTATTCGTCTGTAGATAATAATCTGCTTCATAACCACGATAAATGAAAGCTTTCATTCAAAGCCAAACTCTCATACGTTTTAAGGTTCAGTGGTAGAGAGGAGTTTGAAGTCCTAACTGTTCTACATGGAGGCTATATTCATTTTGATCCCATTGAAATTCTCGTTGAAATCACAGCCTACATTTTGCGTTTATAAAATGTCCCTCATATCTATCTCATGACGTCATAAGAAAACAGAAAGCCAGTCGAATAACATATCGCCATGCTTTCAACTAATAAAAAGTTGTGTAATTGGCTAATTTAGTTTGAATCAGGTTGGTAGAGCGCTATTTGACTTTCGTTGCTGCTCCAAACTTTGATAAAACAACTTGCTTTTGAAACTTCTTTGGTCCATCCTCTTTTTCACTCACTCATGCTTTCACTTGCTCTCTTTCTCAAACATTTACTCATTCTCACTCACTCAAAACTTCTTCCTCAATTCTGCTCTCTCTCTCTCTCTCTCTCTCTCTCTCTTCTCTCTCTCTCTCTCTCTCTCTCTCTCTCTCTCTCTCTCTCTCTCTATCACTCACACTTTTCAATTACTCACACACCTTATTACTCACTCATTCACTCTCTTACTCAAATATTATCCACTCACACACATCCTCTTCAACTTTCTCTCATTCTACTTGGCCCACTCGTGCACTTTCACTCACTCTTCACGTATACCCACACTCACTTCATCCACTCTCCTATTTTTTTAGGGCAACGTTTCAGTTTAGGCTAGGTTAATATCCACTAAAGAAAAGGGTAAACCTATTCGAAGAATGGATATTTATCTTTTCAAACACTTTTCCAATTTTTCAAAATGTAAATTTCCAATTGCATCCTTTGTTTTGGCGTAATTCCAGTTCAGGGGTATTTACGATTTTGAGATAGCGAACTAGGTGGATTTCTTTGCTATTTCCCCTTTTCTATTAATTATGAAATTACAAGAGTTGGCAAATAGCTCATTTAAATCCAAAATCGTAGATTACCCTATTATCGTGGAAAATGTTGCTATCAACTTACAATAATTGATATTAGCGTAAACCTGTACATTTTGAAGAATCAGCATATTACAATATCATCACACTTTCTCATACCTTGACTTCCTTTCTTACATTTTTCTTTTATCGTTTTGACAAGTTCTTCTATGTTGACAGTGCAAGAAATTGCTAAAATATGCGAAAAATTGCTAAAATTCACTAAAATAAAAATGTTTAGTAAATTATTAGCATTACTTATAATGCATCTGTGAAATCTTATTCTAACTCAACACGGTCTCACTCACTCACTCAGCGACACAACCCTTCTCTATATCCAGTTTTTATATTTCTTTGTTTGTAATGTTTTTTTGGAATAAAGTTCAAATTTGGTAAAGTTCAAAAATCTCGCTATCTTTCATTATTTCGGTACTTAAAACTGCAACTTCACTAATCACTCACTCTCTACTCATCTGATCATCATCACTTTTAATTTGTGAACTCTTATTTCAACTCAACACGCACTTACTCCTTGCAACATCCCTTCTCTACATCTCGTACTCTGTCATTGTGTTACACGAATCTGCTACTCGACTCTACTCACTCATCTGATCAAAGGAACAGTTCATTGACTCACTGCTGAACATCTCTCAAATTATCCAACAGTGCCAACATACATAATACATTACATACTACACTTCAAACTGACAAACATTCCTCAGTATGATCACCAATGCTACCCATTCAACCGACACTGACAGATTCAAGTGGATACACTCATTATAGGCAACAGAGTTGAAGGACTATTAACATCTCATTAATGTGCCCGAGCGACATTCGAAATGAGCGATTCCTGCTTGTTTACATTGCAACTATAGTGAAATTCGCTCCCTACTGTCAGAATCTCTCATAAAACAACACGGAAACTCCCAATTTATCAATGATGACAGTTAAATGTGGATCTCAGTGTATTGTCACTTGAAAATTTCACTTAATTCTGTCAGTATTCCTAATAAAATAACCCCAACGTTTCCCATTTAACCAATGCTGACAGTTTATAGTGAGTGTAGGTCACGTGTTCTGGACCAATTTGTTTACCGACCACTTGAAATGTTCACAGAATCCACTCGCTTTGCTAGCCTCTACTTTGTGTGCAGTCTATTCGTATTTCATCGATTATTCAAGCCCATTATAATATGTGAGTGCTGTGAGATATATGTTGTGTTGGAGGTAATTTTGATGAAGGGGTTTGGGACTCAATTGGTTAGTAGTTGAGTTTGATGGTGATGTTGAGTTGAATTTGAGGAGTGTAGACTCTTGAAGTTATGAGGCTGCTGATGTATATTCTTTCAACTTGTGGGGAATAATTTAAATAATTATTCAATTGCAACTTTCGAGAACGTTTTTATACATATGAAAATTCCACCCCCTACATCGAAGCTGCTATAACAATGAAAGGAAAACTTGGAATTGTGAAATAATACATAGTTTCAAGGAGAATTCAATGCTCTACAAATCTACGATGAGCATAATTTTTATGATGCATTGTTCAAGAGTTATAAAGCCCTGAAAGAGCAAAACATTTTATTAAAAACCTGTTATTTTAACAATCACACACATTCAGGAGCGAATATCTCTGAAACTGATGGGCCTATCATAAAATTCCACTGAACACATAAGTGTAGGGAATTTATCAAGCTTCATTTTTGAATAGTTAGTTATGTCAGTTGAACGCATTGTTCTCAAGATATGAGCGTGGAAGCAAA
>NW_024090696.1:0-26497 GCF_014356525.2 Nilaparvata lugens
TGATGTTGAGTATATATTTTTGTAGTGAAGGTGATAATGTGGTAGTTGAACCATAGATAAACAATAGCTTAAGTAGATATCCCATGGTATAGGGAATTTATGTCGCAACTTCAACTGTTATCTCAAGCCGATTACTGTCGATTATTGTCAATTTTTACTGTTTTGTTGGAGTGATAGTGTATGAACGGCACAATTTGAGAGACTACCAGCGTCACACAGCTGCATAGGAAAGAACTATGTGAACTAGCGGCCTGGGATAACAGTAAAAGTTGCGACATAAACGCCCTATACCATGGGATATCTACTTATGCTATCGTTTCTCTATGGTTGAACACACTGAACAAAAATACTTTTAATTAGTCAAAGACTTTAAGTTGTCAGTATTAAAACTTTAGTAACGAGAATTCGGTATATAGGTTGTTAAACAAAAGTCGATAATATAGCCTACAATATATCCAATTTCTCGATCAAGGACCAGGTCATTCCTGGGTAGATCTTATCAGTCAATACATTTACAATATGATGTATGATACATTTCCAATGAATGGTATTATCATTGATTTTTTGGGAATGAATACTTGTATTATATTTTTGTGATCCTTATAAGAAAGTTTCCATAACCTCATTCAGACTATTTTCAACAAAATTAGGGAAAGAAACAGTTTCGGGTTTATCCTGTTGATTCTTTCCCAATCATTAATTTGATATTGTGATTGTAGAATTTAATAAATAAATTACCGTCCGCATAATAATACTAGTAGTTCTGTGAACAGCAGACCTCACGCAGTATTCTCATCAACAAGTACCTGATTGAACCTATAGTAGACCTTATGGAAATACAGCAATAGACTGGCTTCTCTTCACATCTGTGTAATCACTTGTCAGCTGATTTATGATGAATAATTCTATAGTCTGATTTCTACTCCAATATTGGCGTATGAAGGAGGCTCCTTTTCCCTTTTACATTATGCTTGAAATGCAAAATTTCCAAAAACCTTGTATATACGTCGACGCGCAATTAAAAAAGGAACATACCTGTCAAATTTCATTAAAAACTATTACCGCGTTTCGCCGTAAATGCGAAACATATAAACATTAAGAGAAATGCCAAACCGTCGACTTGAATCTTAGACCTCACTTCGCTTAGTCAATCATCATTATTCAAATTGAGACGTTTTAATGTGAAAAAGAGTTGTTGTTAAAATTTATTGTAATACAGTATATTCATTATTCAAAATCGTATTCGTGAAATACTCGAACTATACTAAAAGAAGACAAATAATGCAAGTATAGTACGTACTTGATTCATCATACAATAAATTATTGCCCATTTCAATCAGGTTAAACTTTCATTGATAAGTTTACTACCTTTAGAATGAGAGACTATACAAGACTATTAAATGCTACAAGTCGGAGAAATTTCAAGAAAATATCAGGTGAAAGTTTTGAGTAATAGAATAGAGAATTGACACTAGATATTAAGGTCTAATAATACTTGAATTAACTGAAGTAATTTTATGTACTTGAATTTGATGTCAATGCATGTATCAAGTCTATCTATAAATAAAAATATAAATCTCAGGGTACTCAGACTTTATATTTTTAATAAAATACAAAAACAGGCTTCATTGCGGGGTGTGCCGAAAAGAAAGAAAGGAGGGAAAATACGTAGCAAACTATGCTTTCACATAAGCAGGTTGAGGGTATAAAAGTAAGGAATGAAGGTGTGAAGAGGAGAAGAAAAGGGAAGTATTGGAGAAGAAAGTAGGGAAAAAGAGAAATTAGTAAGCGAGTCCATTTTAACAAATGTATATAGAAGAATTGGCGTTGCAAACAGTAGTTTGAGCAGAAATCTCGAGATTTGTACGTCGATATGGAAGAAAAGTTACTGTATGTCCAGGTTTTATTTCTAGTTTAGTTTTTCCACTAATCTTAGAGTCTATGAGGAAGTGCTCCGGATAAGGTTATTATTTTATTGCTTATATATATCAACTCTATTAGTTGTCTTTTAGTGAGAATCAATAATCATATTCGCCTAAATTTTCAATATTATTGAATAAAAATTCAGGTATATCAAGGTTTAATAAATTGATTGATCAGCAAAAAACGAATCCTCCTAATGACTCTCAATCTTAAATTCTTAAAACTGGAAGGGTTTTCCGACTAGAAGCTCAAAACTTGTAGGGGTTTTCTGACTTGAAGACCAGTAGGAGCTAGAAGTCCTGAATACTTAGCACTTTCTCCAAATTCTTCCAATTGTTATAAAGAATTATTTTGTGATAAATTCAAATTCTTCATTAGCAATTACATTATTTACATCATATTTACAGTATGTAGAGAATTTCTGCTTTGTCAATATACAATATTAGAATCAACATGATCAATTACAGTCAATAAATTGATCACAAATAAAAGTAAAATTCTAGAACTAAAACTAAAACACACACTGGAGCCTTGAATAAGTTAATTAACACTTAGATATAGGGCTACTTGTTGAATCCAACTAACATTGAATCAAGTTCGAAATGAATAGATGTTCGAAATGAGAATATTTAAGTAGGTTTCATTCTATCGTTTTCCAATACATGCGTTGCTATTTTGACCGAGCGAAGTGAGGTCTAAGAATCAAGTCGACGGTTTGGCATTTCTCTTAATGTTAAATGTTTGAATGTTTAAATGTTGCGCATTTACGGCGAAACGCGGTAATAGATTTTCATGAATTTAACAGGTATGTTCCTTTTTTAATTGCGCGTCGAGGTATATACAAGGTTTTGGAAATTTTGCATTTCAAGGATATAGAAGGAAAAAGGAGCCTCCTTCATACGCCAATATTAGACTAAATATCAGGGACTATAGAATTATTCATCATAAATCATAAATCAGCTGACAAGTGATTACACAGATGTGTACATCTGTGTAATCACTTGTCAGCTGATTTATGATTTATGATGAATAATTCTATAGTCTGATATTTAGTCTAATATTGGCGTATGAAGGAGGCTCCTTTTTCCTTCTATATCCTTGAAATGCAAAATTTCCAAAAACCTTGTATATACCTCGACGCGCAATTAAAAAAGTTAAATTTCATGAAAATCTATTACCGCGTTTCGCCGTAAATGCGCAACATTTAAACATTCAAACATTTAAACATTAAGAGAAATGCCAAACCGTCGACTTGATTCTTAGACCTCACTTCGCTCGGTCAAAATAGCAACACATTGTATTGGAAAACGATAGAATGAAACCTACTTAAATATTCTCATTTCGAACATCTATTCATTTCGAACTTGATTCAATGTTAGTTGGATTCAACAAGTAGCCCTATATCTAAGTTGTTAATTAACTTATTCAAGGCCTCCAGTGTGTGTTTTAGTTTCAGTTCTAGAATTTTACTTTTATTTGTGATCAATTTATCGACTGTAATTGATTATGTTGATTCTAATACGTACATTGACAAAGCAGAAGTTCTCTACATACTGAAAAATTTGATGTAAAGAATGTTATTGCTAATAAAGAATTTGAATTTATCACAAAATAATTTCTTTATAACAATTGGAAGAATTAAGAGAAACTGCTAATTCTTCAGGACTTGTAGCTCCTTCTGTACTTCTAATCTTCAAGTCAGAAAAAACCCTACAAGTTTTGAGCTTCTAGTCGGAAAACCCCTCAGGTTTTAAGCATTTAAAGATTGAGAGTCATTAGGAGGATTTGTTTTTTGCTGATCATTCAATTTATTAAACCTTGATATACCTGAATTTTTATTCAAGATAATATTGAAAATTTAGGCGAATATTGATTATTGATTTCCACTAAAAGACAAACTTATAGAGTTGATATATATAAGCACTAAAATAATAAACCTTATTCCGGAGCACTTCCTCATAGACTCTAAGATTAGTAGAAAAACTAAACTAGAAATAAAAACCTGGACATACAGTAACTTTTTCTTCCATATCGACGTACAAATCTCGAGATTTCTGCTCAAACTACTGTTTGCAACGCCAAATTCTTCTATATACATTTGTTAAAAGTGGACTCGCTTACATAATTTCTCTTTTTCCCTACTTTCTTCTCCAATACTTCCCTTTTCTTCTCCTCTTCACCCTTCATTCCTTACTTTTATACCCTCAACCTGCTTATGTGAAACCATAGTTGGCTACGTATTTTCCCTCCTTTCTTTCTTTTCGGCACACCCCGCAATGAAGCCTGTTTTTGTATTTTATTAGAAATTTATTTTTGTGTTTTGATTTCCTTTATGTATATTGTATTGATTTGAATAAAGTTATTGATTGATTGAATATGCCATCTAATTTTTTGCAAATCTACTGTGAGATAAGTAGAGAACTTTTGGAGTGATTCTGCTCCGTTCTGCAATAGAATATACAATCTTAAATCTGTTTCCTCTGGTTCTTCTTTGCTCAAATGATTACCATGACCTAGAAAAGAAAACCACTGTTTCTTATTAGAGTGTTCACACATCGAGTGTTCACACCTAACTTATTCAAAGTGCGGTGATATTAAGTGCAATATTTGACTATAATTTGGTATTTTAATCATTCTAAATTCAAAATTTCTAGCTCATATATATTTTTGGACAGAACTTTGAACTTTAAGTTTCCTTAGTAAGAACATAACCTATTTTTTCGGACATTTTATTATTTATCAAAACTTGGGAACAGAATAGTTTTGGGCTATGCCTGTTGTTCTATCCCGATCATATTCGTTATGATTTGTAATTATTGTATGAACAAATAAATAAATAAACATCTACAGAGCATAATATATTGAAAATCAGCATTGAATACCGAGTGTTTTTCACTTAAAATTTCTTTCAATTATCCCGCAAAGTTAGTGCACCGTTATAATTTCTACAGTGGTGTTCTCGTTAGTCAGTATTCTCAAATAGATAACATCAATTCTTCCCATTTTAACCAATGCTGAAAGTTTAAAATGAATCTCACTATAGCACATACCGTACTAATATAATCTTATTGTAGCCTACTAATTAACCCCTCTAGCCTTCATTTATGTGATAATTCGTATGTCAGAGCCTGAACCCATACTCCTATAATAGTCTGTGAATTGTACTCTACTTCACTCAATAGTCAAGTCTGTACTTAAAAGTCTTGTATGAACTGTCCTTAATAGCTTGTGAATAAATTAATAAATACCAGTCTAATGACTTATGAAAGCACCTTATTGAGTATGAACTTCGTAGATATAAATTATTTAAATAATATCATTGTTGCTCTCGTCATTTACAGCTCAAGAAGTATGTAATCATTACAATGTATGTAAGCAAAGTATGTGATAATTACTCACTTAGCATTATGTAGAACAAATTATGTAATGCCTATTATGGAGGTCTATTTATTTTTATTGTTAAGGTAGCTTAATTAGGTTTTGTAGGAATGTAATGTTACCTTAGTGGAATCTACTCTAAACTGTCAGCACCAGTTTGAATGGGTAGCATTGATGCTATTTATACGGAATATTGACAGTTTGAAGTGAATTTCAATATAGAAGAAATTCCCACAGTTGTTTGATGTATGTAGCATTGAAATATTGTTTACAAGTCTACATACTTGAATGAGATCTGGGATGCTTATGCAAGTGAAAGGTATAGAGACTTGAAATGAGATGGGAATCATGGAAGTTATGTTATTTATCAAATGAAGGTTGACACAAAACAGTTAGCACTCAGCCTTACATTCAATGTATTCCTGCACTGTTGGGTAGAAATAGAACATTATTCATTCCTAGGGGAGTGTTCACACAGCCAGGGTGCTTCAGTTTCCCAATGTATGAACACTTCTACAAGAACCAATGATACATTTAATTCTTGCCCAGCAGAGCAGGACAGAAGTATTGCAAGCAAGAGAGAAATTATCTATATTCTATTAAATAATATTGTCTAAGAAAATTTTTCTTTAGCTTCAATCATTTTAATGGTAGGCAGCTTTCCATAGTTTTCTGCCCAGAGCTGTACTTTTCAGTTAGATGTAGCTCTGGATCCCTGGATCTTTGCTAACTTGCTCCAGATATTGTAGCCGAGGTCTTCCACGAGCCCTTTGTCTAATTATCATACCTTCCAATACTCTTAACGTGTCTATATATGTGTCTATACACACATATGTTGTGTCTATATTCTATATGATTTATAATTAAGGGAAGAATTGGCTTATATACGTACGGGATAGGAAATTGACGAATAACGCATCATCACGTCTGAACTACTGAACTTGAAACTTTGCATACAGATTCTCAATTCACCGAGGATGGTTATAGATCTATTTAAAATTCTTCAAGATTTCAGTAGGTAATGTTTTCAGTTCGTCAAGTTTTTAATTGGATCCTGGCGGAGCACGGGTTATCTGCTAGTCAAAAATAGAAGTTTCCAATCCCTGTAGACAATATTACTGTGAAGCGAATAACTGAAGTTTAAACCTCAAGTTTGAGTCTTGAAGGAAGCTATTATTTTGAAAAATTGAAATAGTACGGTATATTATATTATAAAAATTATATTTTTCTACTTTTTTGGCGAAGAGAAACTTCTCTTAATTTCTCTTTTCCCCTCACACACACAGAATTTATTTAATTTTTTAATAAATATCATTTCAAACTGGTATTATAGGTGGGTTCAAGGTTACTTACTTTCTGTTCAATTAATTGATTTTCAATCAGTAAAAACTGTAACGACTATAGTTTTATCACGAGAAATCGCGTGATAAAATTATTTTATGAGAATATTTTCTCAATTTTTATGAATCTCTTTTTGTTATCGCGGTTATTATTTTGCTCTCTTTCGTATTTCTGCGGTATCTTATCCACTCTTTCTCCTCTCTATCACACTCTCTCTCTCCCTCTTTATAATAAAGGCAGCAAATCAATCAATCTCTCTCACCCACTCCCTTTCTCTCTTACTCATTCTCTCTAGTCACTCTCTCAGTATTTCTCTTTCTCTTTTCCACCTTACAACCAGTGCGTGCTTTTGAATAATTTTATCAAATTCATGAGTATTTACTTTCAACAATGAACTACTTACCGTCTATGATAAATAGATCAAAGCAATAATGAAATTGAAGGAATTCTTTTAGTAGCTGGGTTTGGTTCAAACTAATTACTGATAATTTCAAATGACTCATTTATTAGGACTATTTTACTCTATGATTCATGCTTATACTATTCTGTATCATTCCAATTAATTGATCTATTATAAAGCGATAAATAGAGTACAGTAGACATTTGCGATTTCTTATTCACTCTATCTCCTCTTACTTTCTCTCACTCATTATCTCTCTTCTTCTCGATTCTTAATTTATTTTTCGAGATAAGTTTTTGAAGATAAATTCTATTGCTCCTGATTCCAATCTCTCTTCCCTTTGACTATTCACCCCTGGCCATTCCAACAATGAACCTGATTTTTTAAGTAATTAAATCAACTAAGAAATTGTCAAAAAACCACAGATTTATTGATACTTAGAAAGACCGGTTTCGGTTATTACACCATTGTCAATCTCTGATACCATTGTCAATCTCTGACACCATTGTCAATCTCTGACACTATTGTCAATCTCTGATAAACATCAGAGTTTATCAGAGATTGACAATGGTGTAATAACTGAAACCGGTCTTTCTTAGTATCAAGTCTTAGAAAGTAAATCTAAGACCGGTCTTTCTAAGTAAATCTGTGGTTTTTTGACAATTTCTTAGTCTTTTTCATTCAATATGAATAATTACCACAATATCAACTACTCAACTACACAAAAAGTAATTAAATCAACATTGATTTAACTCAAAAATTCACTGATCTATTTTATATGATTCTGGATTTATAACATGATAAACCTGATACATTTGAAGTTCCTTGTAACTGATTTCATGGTTTCATCACATAATAAACAAGATTAATTTAAAGTTTCCATAACTGATTCCAAATAAGATCAGAATTCAAATACGTGACATTGACGATGAACTTTATTAACGTTGTACAATGCATTAGCACGAAAGAGCGTCTTCCCACGGATTCAAATTTTCTACTATTCGCAGACACATTTTGTGTCGATATCCGAAGGTCATTTGAGCACTTTTCGTGACCAATGCTGGCTTTGATGACGTCACAGAGTCACTATTCAGCACGACTCTGCGTTTAATGTCCAAATAATGCACAGGTAATGTCAGGAAAGATTGTGAAGTTTGACTCTTCAATTGTTCGAAAAGTTTTCAAAGTTCAATATTATTTTAGTGTACCTGACACTTCAATTATTGTTCAAAAAGAGTTTTAATTTCAATTATTTTATTGCACCTGATTTGTGATTCTTCAAAGTTTGTACAGAGAAAGGATTTTGAGAATGTTTACAAGACATGTTTCGTAGATTTGGGATTGGATGACACCTGAGTCATAAGCTGGCGCAGGGGTTTTAAGCAACCATTTATATTAAACATGATTCACATTGATTTATTTCCATCGTGAACTCAAACCAGAATAAGAAATCAGATTATTTAGAATATCATCATATCAACAAATTGCAGTGCCTGATTCAAATCAAATGAATCTTTTTTTATAGAAATTACACTTTTTTATCTTGTTGTTGCTGTGCTGTCTAGTTTACGTCTTTTATCCTGCACAACTTCACTGTGAACCTTGTTATACTTATATTTCAATAGTATACTTACATTCAACTGTATTTCATTCTATTTTATTATTGTTATATTTTACTTTATAGTTATTAAAGTTAATATATTTCTTAATTAAGCTCACGAACGGACTCATGTCTTGTGAGCTTTACATTCTCTTGTACTTTGATTTTTTTGTATTTATACATTGAACATGTCAATTTGATTATTTTCGTAATATTGTACAAGGAATGAATAAATTTGATTTGGAAACAGATAGCTCTTCATTCACAACAACATAATACAAATTTATAAAATTCATTCAAACATTAAACAATGAATACTCTCCACAAAGACTTGAGTCTGTGAGTGCAGAGTGAGTTCTTTCAAGTTGATTGAGATTATGTTCTCATGTTTTGTACATATAATTAAAACTATCACATCAACTATTTTAAACTATTAATTTATCAACATTCTTCAACAAATCAGAGCATTCAAGCAAGGATTAGCATTCTTTGTATTCTATTTACCCTGTCACAAACCGCATTCGTTGACCTGTCTTTTAACCCAGAGGTCATTGAATAAGGAAAAAAGAGTAGCTGATCAGCAATATCGATTCCCACGTGTGAAAATTGTAGACCTTTTCAATTTTACAATCGGAAAAGTTTTCTTCAGCTATTGTATTTAGTATTTGAAGAGCTTAGGTATTTTCATTTCACATATAGTGAACATTTTTTGTGAATTTATTTAATTAGGATTTTAAATTTAGGAAATTAGGCTAATTCATATATTTACAAACTGTATAAATACAGAACGATTCAAGTGGAATTTCTCTAGATTGCTTCATAAAAATTACTCGATCCAATTGAAGCTACATTGCATTTACAATCATATTATGAAAATTGAAACTTGAAAGTTATTGATAAAAAAGGATATAGGCTACACCTTATTTAATAAACGGATCCTAATTTGTTCTAAATAATGTACTGTAGGATTTATTAGTAAGACTGTATCAGTATCAAGTATTTATTTTAGTAATATTCTATTATTAAAAAAAAAAATCAGTTGATATTAATAAATTAGTTGATTCAGTTTAATCTAGTTCCACTCTTTTCGATGTGGATGCTTGTATATAGATTGCGAGTTGTGATATCCTCTGAATATTTTTGACACATCATGTAAGGTCTCTCTTAACTCTCTCAGTTCACTATTTTCCCATTTTATGAATACTTATTCATTCTTAAAATTGAATAGATATTATAAACCCAGAAAAAACTCAAGCAATAGATGATAGATGAGTAGATAAGAAACAAATGAGTGATAAGATAACTAAAATTACCAAAGGAAGTTGATAAAAATCTAGTAGAAATAAAGTAAATGATGGTAGTGAAATTATAAAATGTAAATTATAGAATGTAATAAAATGTAATCAGGTAACCTCTGTTTGGTCAAATTATAGAAAACTAGAAACCAAGAGCACTATGGAAGGAGAAAAGTTCTTTCCTATTGTTCCTCCTTCTTCTGTGCTAAGAGAAACCAAAATAGAAACGAAATAGGAACCAAGAAGTACTGAGGAACCAATACCATACCCTCTTTGGTCAAATCAAATAATGTAGCTTAAAATATGAAACATATTATATTCTAGAGAAAGCAACCAAAATAAATCAACTTACAATGAACAGTTGTAGTACAGCTTCTATCAAACTGTGGATCCCAGCTATCCATTATTCCTTTGACACGACATTGGAGCACCACTACATTTTCACCAGACAAGTGTATTCTCAAAAGCGAACATAGATTTGGATAAAATGTCACAGAACTATCCAACAACACAAGTCACTCGCGAACGTTATGTATCAACAACTGAAACAACGCTGAACTTCATCAAATTCCAAGTTTCAACAGTTATCAAGTTTTATTTAATCCACGAAATTTCAATATATTCAATCCTTGATTAGTTTAACAGTCATTCAACACAATTTAGAATTATTATTCAATCCGTTTTTCTCATCAGTTCAAGTTGTTTCTATCTAGGAAATCTGATTGAAGTTGTGTTGATGATAAAATAATTTGTGTTACAATCAACACTGGTTTCTGTTGTGTTACAGTTAACTAACAAAACAATTAACTGACTAAAAACGGGGATTGAACTTCATAAGTTGAAATGCTACATAGATCAACAACTGATTATCAACTAATCTGATTTACTAAATGAATAAACATTCAGATTCAAATTGTAAAACCCATTAAACTTTGTAGTTAAACTCATGAAAAACGTGGGTCACGATGGTTAACTAACAAAACAATTAACTGACTAAAAACGGGGATTAAACTTCATAAGTTGAAATGCTAAACTGATTAGCAACTGATTATCAACCGATTTGAGTAAATCAATGACTAAACATTCGGATTTAAATTGAAAAAAACTGTCAAACCTCGTAGTTAAACTCCTGAAAAACGTGAGACACGATGATTTTTTGAGAACGATTGAAACAAACATAAATGATTGACAAACTAGTTAATTTGAAATTGTAAAAACATATAAGTTTAACAGTTTGTTTAACGAACGAACGAGTTGAAACAAGCCGGCGGTTATTTGGGAACGCAGAAAAAGTCTTACGTTCCCAACGAATGTCTAAAACCGACTGAGCAGTGAGTTAACAGGCAAGAACTAACCAACTCGCTTGTGAAGCAAACTGACTGAACAACTCCTTACCTCGCCAGTTACCACTGTTGCCACACGACTCGAGTAATGTTCTGAGAGGAGAGAGAATTATTGTAAGAAAAGAGAGGGAAAGGAGAATGAGAGTGAATTATTTAAAGAAAAGAGAGGGAAAGGAGAATGTTCAGGTGAGCAATAATAATATTGCGTTTGGCTCTCTTTGCTATCTCTGTTATCTTGTCCGATGTGGTTGCAAGATTCACTTCAAACTGTCAGGTTTCCTCATAAAAATAATATCTATTCTCCCCGTTTAATCAAAACTGACAACTTTGAGAGAATATCTTACTGGTTCTACTCCTCAGATTCACTTTAAATTGACAGAATTCCTCATAAAATAACATTAATGCTCCCCGTTTAATCAACACTGACAACTCTGAGAGAATATCTTACTGGTTGTACTCCTCAGATTCAATTTAAATTGACAGAATTCCTCATGAAAATAATATCTATTCTCCCCGTTTAATCAACACTGACAACTCTGAGAGAATATCTTACTGGCAGTACTCCTCAGATTCACTTCAAACTGACAGATTTCCTCATAAAAATAACATAGATTCTGCCCGTTTAATCAACGCTGCCAATTCTGAAGAGATTCACTCCTCAGATTCACTTTAAACTGACAGATTTCCTCATAAAAAACATCAAAGCTTCCCGTTTAATCAACACTGACAACTCTAAGAGAATATCTTACTGGCAGCACGCCTTATGTATAACATCAATGCTCCCCGTTCAACTAATGGTGCCAGTTTGAAGTGGAACTCACGATCTTAAAATGTGAGCAGAGCTGCCAACTGAGAGGAGCGAATTTTACCCAAGGTTAGCGTGATAAACTTTTTTAGTACATTATTGCAAATAATATTTATAGCTGCTAGAAGTGAAAAAGGTGATGAAAAGAAGAAGATACGGAATAAGAAGTGACAGAGAGAGATGCTGAAGTCAAACTTAATTACATAGTTGAAAAATAATCGTATCGTCTTTTTTCTTTAGGGCTACTTTTAATATAAATGAAAAAATAAATCTGAGTACGATTTTGAATTATTTTTGACACGACTAAAAATAGTTGTGACAAAAATAATTCATTATTTATTAATTTTTGATACAACTAAAAATAGTTATGACAAAAATAATTCAAAAGGGTACTTAGATTTATTTTTTCATTTATATCATATAGTATCCTCTAGTTTTTGAAAAAAGGCCGAATTAGTTGTTTGAATTCTTTAAACCTAATGTTTTCATATTCTTTTGGATATTTTTTATTCCTATAGTATCCAATACTTCATTGAAAAAATGGCTTGAACATCCAAAACTAGTTGTTTTTTGGTTTTTGTATATTATAAAGGATTGTTTTATAATTAACAAATCAAAAAGCACCAATGAAATAGGTTACTGGAAAATAGGAATTAATAAATTTAATATAAATGAGCAGAACTTATTTATTCAAAACAATGAAGAAAAAAAATCTTTTGTAAAAATTATCGCGATTAATTAGAAGGTATGAAACTCAATTTTTAAAGAAGGATACAAGTGAAGATTAGATGAGACAATGGACTAAGAATCAGAGGAAGAAATATTTTGGAAATTATTGAGAAATCTTTAAAACTTCGTGGGGAAACTGAAAGGCTGGAGAGCGATAAGAGAGAAAATGACGAAAATTGTGAGAATTTTGAAAGTGAACATGAAATTCATAAGAAACTAGAATATACCTAAGAGAGACGAGGGAGGAGAAAACACCTCAGTTCCTGAGTCAAGTGGAGAGAATGATAAAAATAAAAGAGAGAGAGGAAGGAGAATACACCTGCGTTCCTGAGTGAAGTGGGGAGAATGATAAGAGTATAAGAATATGAGTAATCAGGTACAAAAATCTGGTGTGGCGCACTCACACAACTTTTCTTGCCGTTATGAGAATTGATCAGCTGACACTACTGTTCAGTTCACGCACATCTGAAGTCTACTATTCAAAGACCTGAGCCAGCTGGTGACAGGACCATAACGCTGGAGACATACGAGGTCTGCTATCTCTTCATAGTGAATGATTTAATAGAATCAACAAACAGTTGCCAACAGTTTGCAATTGAATAATCACATTTTCCCACATTTTACAATTAATTGTATAGATTTTCATGCTCAATCTTTTCCACTTGTTTTTTTATTTTTTTAATTGTATCTGAAGCCTGATATTTGGGAATCTAAAATCCAACTTTTCATAGATGGGGCGGAGCTCCTGAAATTTTCACAGATATGGGTCTTGTGGCAGTTGATAGAGCTTATCAATGAATATTTTAGGTATAAATTTAATCAAAATCGTTGGAGCCGTTTTCGAGAAAATCGCGAAAACCCCTGTTTTTGACAACATTTTCGCCATTTTAGCCGCCATCTTGAATTGCATTAGATCGAAATTGTTCGTGTCGGATTCTTATATTGTAAGGACCTCAAGTTCCGAATTTCAAGTCATTCCATTAATTGGGAGATTAGATATCGTGTACACAGACGCACATACACTCATACACACACACATACATACCACTTCTTTGGACTCAGGGGACCTTAAAATGTATAGAAATTTAGAAATTGGGGTACCTAATTTTTTTTCGGAAAGCAATACTTTCCTTACCTATGGTAACAGGGCAAGGAGAGTAAAAATAGAGAAAAATATAAGGTAAGTTGAAGCTGAGAAACAGGAAAATTGGAAATAAGAGAGGATTAGAAGGAATTCGATTTTTGAAGAAAGATTGATGTAAATAGGAGGATAGTTTTGATGGAATAAAACAAATGAACGGAATTTGAAAATTTAATTGGGAGTGATAGAGGTAGGAGAAGTAGTTTCTGTTGTTTACTTCTATACTGTAATCACTTGACATTTCAGTTTCCACAGCATCTTCAAACTTAATATTTCAACACAGCTCTTAACAATTCTTCAAAAAGCTGTTTACTTCAAGGAGACTTTCTAACAATAATTCTTATCATGAAAACGAGTTTAATCCCCTCGCAATTAACCAAAATAGAGCACCTAGATTACGAATAATTTTGTGCACTTAAAACCTACTCGATCGGTGTCAAATTTTCCGTAAAATCTTGAAAGAATACTTGAAAACTACTGATATCGACTTGAAAATTTGTTGATAAGTTTGAAAAACGTGACGATGAGAATTATAGTGTATCCATGAGCGGATGTGGTTTGGTTCATGTTTACTTCCTCTACTAAAAAAGGATATTCAGCGATAAAAAACATAATACCGACTGAATAATATGAGTGATATAAAAGAATTATCAAATAATATCATCGACTGAATAATACAGTATGAGTGATATAATATATTATAATATCATCGACTAAATAAATAATCATCGACTATATAATATCACCGACTAAAAAATAATATGAGTGACTGTATAGTGAGATTTAAACAGACATCATTGTATGGGAAAAGTTGGTATTTTTTTAAATAAATGAATGCTGGCATTTCAGAGCAATATTCGAAAATAATTGTTAATGATGAAATTGAAAATTGAAATAAAATTGAGAACCAACAATTCATTTATGATAGAATGTATAAATTATTGTGAAAAGCAAAAGATTGAAGCAATTTTCGAAAATTCATAACGATGGAATTGAGAATATTGAAATACATTCGAAAGTGGTCAATTCATTGATGATGGAATGTGTAGTAATATTGATTATGTAAAAACATAAAACGATGGAAAAAGTAAAGGTGGGGAAGGAATAAAGGAGAATAATAGAGGGAATAGGAAAAGGAGGAGGGAAGAAGAAGGAGAAAATATGAGGATAAAAATGAAGAAGATGTTGAGGATGTTTATTGCGTTGTAGAAGAATAAATATAAGACGATTATAACATTATTATTCAAATACTCTTAGTTTTGTTACAGAATTGCCTCCCTCATATCAACTAAACTAATTATAATTGACAATGAGGAAAACAATGATCCTTGGAGGTTTAAAGGAAGAAGGAGGAGTAGGAGGAGAGGAAGATGAAGAATAAGAAGAAGAAGGAGAAGAAGAAGAAGAAGAAGAAGAAGAAGAAGAAGAAGAAGAAGAAGAAGAAAAAGAAGGTGACGACAACGACTAAGAATAAAGCTGATTATTGAAGTAATTGTTACAGAATTACCAAGTTTGTTCAAAATTATAACTCTCCAACATCCAAATTAGCAACCAATTGTGCTCGTAATTCCAATAATGAGTGGGAAAAGTCAAGGCTATTGAGGAAAAGCATAGAATGGGTTTTCCTGCTATAACCACAAATTAAATGGTGAGGACCTATCAAATAATAACCGATTTTTTCTATCCACCAATCTGGAAATTCAGGTTAGTCACACTCATTTTGGTAATGATGCTGAGAGATAGCCAGTGCCACTACAATCTGTTAGCATTAGTCGAACGGTAGCAGTGATGCTATTTTATAAGGAATGATGACTGTTCGGAACTGAGCTCACTATATTATAATTTTTTCGATAATAAAGAGAATTAGGTGTTTAGTCATTAAAGGTGTGTTAGTTATTCAGTCTTTTCAGATGTGAAACCATTCAGTCTTTTCAGATGTCTAGCACCTGAACATTCAATCTTGTGTCGTAAAGGTTAATTTTTTAACAATCTAGATGTCCACAGATGTCCACTCAATAAATGTGCACACATGCCGAACCGAACCTAGAACAGCGCAGCGAACCGCGCAATCCGAAGTACATCGCGCCGTTCAGCGAACATTAGCATATAACCACTCTACTTGTATGGGCTACTCTATTAAAATTATTAAAAACAATATAAAAACAAGAAAACATTTCAAACAACTAAAAAATGACCAAACTTGACAAACTGAAAACTTGAGGCAATGAAATCTTGGAGAATTGTAAACAGGTCTATAGCTATCTTTGGTAAATTAAGAATCTATAATGCAAAATTTCAAGTTAATTAGTCCAGTAGTTCAGACGTGATGATGCGTCATTCGTGAATTTACTGTCCGAAACGTGTATAAGCCAATTCTTTCCCTATATAATACAGATAATTTTCTCTCTTGTATGCGATACTCCTGTCCTGCTCTGTTGGGCAGAAGTGTAATGTATCATTGGTTCTTGTGGAAGTGTTCATACATTGGGAGACTGAAACACCCCTGGCTGTGTGAACACTCCCCTAGGAATTAATGGTGTTTTTTCTCCCTAGCAGAGTAAAATAAATTAGAAGTAAGGCTGAGTGTTAGCTGTACAGTGTTTATCTTCATGTGATAAATGATATAACTTTCATGATTCCCATCCCATTTTATGTCTCTATACCTAGTTTAGTTAAATATTATCTCATGTTTCTCATATAATACTTCAATAATTAAAGGTTAAAGCAAACCGTTATTATTTAGTTTAATGAACGTATTATATCTCAAAACAAAGCTGGATGTTGGGTAATCGCTGCATAGACTGGAAATAATGTGGTGTACTTGCAAAATAGTTCGAACTTTCACCCTGACATCTGTTTCTAAGGTCAAGGGTTCCAAGGCGGTTGAACTGGATTATATTACAATTCACTATCAACTGGCAGTATTCGCTAAACGGGAATCATTAGTGCTATTCATATAGAATGCTGACACACCTCAAATCGTCAGTATACTCCTTCTAAATAGTATTCTTGTTTGGAATTCAATCAACGCTGCCAGCTGAAAGTGAATCGAATGTAGAGGTCAACCTGCGAATAAAATTTAACAATCAACAATCACTGTTATGCTGAATATGGTAAGAATGCTTGGCTATTGAAAATTTAAACTCGAACGTAGAATGCGAGTGAATTTGACGAAATTTGTATTCTTTGGAAGGTTCTCTCGGCAGAATTTCATGATTTTGGCTTACTGGAGTTTTTGTTATAAAAGTAAATTACTCTACTTTTGCTATATAATTGAAAAATAATCTATGATTATCTATACTATAGTAGAGAACTGGCTTGTACACTGACGGGATAGGAAAATGCTGATATGCTGGATATGGTAAGAATGCTTGGCTATTGAAAATTGAAACTCGAACGCAGATGGATAGTAAATTTGAAGGAATTTGCATTCTTTGGAAAGTTCTCTCGACAAAATTTCATGATTTTTGGCTTAGTCGAGTTTTTGTTACATAATTTGAGAAATAATTCATGTTTATACTATAATAAAGTAGAGAACTGGCTTATACACTAAGCTTATACGCTTCACGGGATAGGAAAATTATGTTTGACGCATCATCACGTCTGAACTACTGGACTGAATAACTTGAAATTTTGCATATAGATTCTCAATTAACTGAGGTTGGATATAGGCCTATTTCAAATTCTTCAAGATTTCATTACCTCAGTTTTTCAAGTTCTTTGACCGAGCGAAGTGAGGTCTAAGATTCAAGTTGACGGTTTTGCATTTCTCTTTATGTTTAAATGTTTATATGTTGCGCATTTACGGCGAAACGCAGCAATAGATTTTCATGAAATTAGACAGGTATGTTCCTTTTCAAATTGCGCGTTGACGAATATACAAAGTTTTTGGAAATTTTGAATTCCAAGGATAATATAAAAGGGAAAGGAGTCTCCTTCATACGCCAATATTAGAGTAAAAATCAGACTATAGAATTATTCATCATAAATCAGCTATCGAGTGGTTTATAATTGCATGCCATGACGCATGTAATTCAACATCTCAATGTAACTTGGTGAAAAATCAGCTGCTGTGTGGACTAATAATTGCATGCCTCATTGAATGCAATTTTTATGCACTATTAAATGAACTATTGAATGCATGCAATAACGGCAATAACGCATGCAATTAATAACTAAAATAACATAGTATTGTCTCTCGAATTTTCTCTGCTTTGAACTCAGGCTGTCCGGTTGCCAGTATGTCTTGAAGGAGATTAGCTTTTGATGTTAGTATTTTTGATACACCAACCCCAACAGCCATCAGCCGTTTTCACACCGATATCTCGCCGACACTACATATAGACAGGATTTACTCTGATGGACAGTATAAGAGGAGGCTGTGGTTTATAACTGCGCGAGGTCTACTGTTCACAGAACTACTAGTAATAAATTGAAACCTCATTGCGGAGCATGAGTTATCTGCTAGTCCAAGATTGTAATAATATTATGAACTTCTCATCCAGTCTTCCTCATAGATACTGTCAAGACTAAAGTAGCATCGAAATACCGAGACAACTAGCAAATTATGCTCCTATATTACTCAAAATTTGGGATGAGAAAAAATGTTTTGAGTGGAGCCTGTTGTTTTGCCCCAAGCAATGGTAACCATGAGCATAGAATAGAGAAGTACTCTTATAAAGTGTGTTTGTCAAGCTCTGTTCAATATCTAATAGAATCTATAAGGACGAAAAAATAAAAATTTTGATAATAACTTTGGTGTAAACGCTAAGAAAACTCGCTGAAGGATATTAAAAGGATAATTATCATTCAGCCTTGGAAAAACATCTGATAATAATTATTTCGTCGTCTGTTGGTGATGGAAGTGAGTGAGCGAACTCATGTGTGTGGGACTGTGTCAAAATTATGACTCAGCTGTTCAACTTTTGTAATCATTCAATCACGTATTTAGTGCCGGTTGCAAAAAGCCGGGTTATTTTCAATCCTGATTAATTCCAGTAGATCCATCTTTTTGAAATGGTCTTCTCTGATTTGGTTCTCATGGAGTTAATTAGGATTAAAATTTAACCGGCTTTTGGGCAACTGGGCCTTTGTGAGGGGAATTTTTCATTCCTCTGGGAATTAATCTCAATTTACTGTGATTAGATGGAACATTTCTGTATGGATGTTATTATAATTTCTTCTTTCGTAATAAATTTTTTATGCTTTTGTACTCCAGAGCGAAGCTCGGTCCCCGATATTAAAATTATTAATTGCATGCATTTAATAATACAGCTGATTTTTGACTTGTGATGATAAATTATTTCTACAAATGTTTTTCTTATGCACGTTTAATGTTCTCTACCATACTCATAAAGGACGAAGTGCCTCGATGTCCAACGATATCTATATTATGTATAATGGTTCAAAAAATATCTTGTTAAGAATTTAAAGTTGATTGATGAAAGCATTCGTAAGCGATCGTCGAACCATCTAGCGGACAAATTTAAAACTACTCTATGGAGTTTCTATTTTCTGCCAGTACACGGCTCTGCACTGCAAACGCTGTCACACTTTTTTCAGAGAGCGTTGATAAGATTTCTGTGGTTTTCGCTTGACGGTGGTAATCCACGAGTTTTGACATGGAATGAAAGATATTGGAATTGAATAAAACATTCTTCCGTAGCTGACGTACTAAAAGAGATCTGAGAGGTATTTCTCCAAAATAAAATGGATTTCAGCACTGATTTACCGACACATTTTCTCATCACTTCTTTTTAGGAACCTCAAAAGATAGACTACTATTAGTCTACTAGTCAAAATTTCCCGTGAAAATTGGAAATTCACCCTGGACAGATTCAGGTTAATCCGTGAATCTTTTTTGTTGTTACTACAAAATATAAGAGGTTAAAAGTGAAAAGTGAAAACAAGGGTGGCTTCAGGATATTGTTTTGGGTGGGATCAAAAAAGAAGCTTGTCAGTTTCAAATTTGGGTAGGATGGTTTCGGGGGTCATCCTCTAAAAAAGGAGGTTCGGAGATACTCTCCCGGAAAATTGTTTGACAAAATTTTAGATCCAAGACGATTAATTTTAATATATTTCGAAGACATTTTAAGAGATAAATTCAAGAGCAGATGCAAGAAGAGATTTTTAAATTCAGATGTTGCACTATTATCTGCGGTTCAATGTTGTCAATGAAATGAGGTGAATATATTTGCTATTCTTATTCAAAAAAAATATTACTTGGGGAATTAGCCATTTTTTGGCTGAGTAGGCTATAAGCCGTCTACTGCCAGAATTCAGAGTTGAATTATAAATCTATGCCAGGAGAGAGAAGGCAGAGTCAAGATTTCTTGTAAATTTGTTTACAGCAACAGATTTTGGGAATATTTTGAACATCGAGACAGGATTCAACTCCGTTGATCACTTATGTTGGTCTTCCATGTTTCAATCCATGATTCCACAGAACTTCTCGTATATATTATAATAAAAAACAGTTACTGCAAAATTCGATAGATCATGCTGTCTGAATCTTAAATCTCAACTTTAAACGAAGAATAGATTCAAATTGATTCCGAGATAAGCAGGTATTTGAAGCTGTCACTAATTTAGAATGACAGTATTCAATTTTATCTATTTAAACAACTTTACAACCCAAGAGCTATCAATCCAATTTCTTTCCCTTTTACAAAATTTCCTCCCTTTTCCAAAGAAAGAGGTATTGAAGGTTCTCAAAAAATTCAAAAAGTAAATCAAAGGCATTCCTAGCTCATCACCCAGCAATTGCTGCCACCTATTGGCAGAGTTTGGAAACAGATACATTACAAACTATTGACCAATCAGGAGAGAGTAGGCGGAGTTAAAAATATTACCCAACATCTGCTGGTATCTATACTAACCGAATTCTGTATTGTATTAGATGCATTACGAGTTGTCTACCAATCAGGGAATAGTTGCAGGTCACAAGTCTTGTGTCTCGCCTTTTATTGATTATTTGTTGATATTACCGAAATTCCCTTTCGCGCTTCTGAGAAACTAGTTCAACAATATTAATAGATCAGGATGATTGAGCCATTCTATGAAGATTTAATAAGATCACCCTTGAAAAGAATCTATACTCGATGTTATTTCACATATCTTTCCTTATTCACATTATTTATTTCTCCTGTCTATATATTACATTGAAATATCTACCTAAATGTTAGATAGGCAAATGTAACCAATTCTGATATAAAAAATATGGTCATCATTGAAAGCTATCTTTTCAAATTATAAATATTTTAGGATTCATTAGCGCGGTTACTAAGTAGTAAAGTAAATTCGTATGGCTTTTGCTGGTGGGGAGTCCCTTGCGGGATGGTCCCACCGCCTGAATATTTATAATTTAAGCCGTCAATGAGCCTTACGACTGTCATACTTCAGCCGGGACCGACAGTTTAACGTGCCCATCCGATAACACGGGAGTGATCTGGTTAAAAAAATTTTGATATTGAGAGGGTTTGAACCCGGGATCTCTATGCTGCTGTTACTGTTTCCAATCTGTAGAACTATAGCCTCTGTAGCTTGAAAATCTACTTATAACAATCAGTTTTGACTGTTACCAATGGAACAATGATTATAATGAATAACTATAATCATAGAACAAGATAGCATTAGCCATCTATGCTATCTTCCTATATGCTATAACAAAATGTGAAAAAAAATCATATCTTCAATAACCTACATAATTTTTCCTATCTTAACACAGAAATTCAGAGACCTAGAATCAGTTGCATCATCAATGCTAATAATATAGGAAATGGATCACCAAAACTGGGTCACTAGTGATTTGCACTTGATTAAAGGGTGGAAGTTGCCAAGATGACGGAGTCCACCCACCACAGAAACCCTAAAAGTTGGAAAAACTGGAACTTCGTCTAAGAACTTTTTATCTGAGATTTTCCCAAATAGCTTTGTGGAAAGCTAAGGTAGAAGAATGCAATTTACATCTGCACTTTACGTGAAATGAGAATTTTTTCAGAAACTTTTGAACAAGAACTGACGTTCTTTTGGAATAACTAGATGAAAGGGTGAATCTTTTAAAAGAGCAAGAGTAGAGTCGGTGTTTGGATTTCAGATTTCTTCGTTCATGTGTTTAACATAACAAAATTCAACTTACGTTTTAGCGTTTTTTTTTAAATAATTGAAACTAAGAGTAAAATAAGAGGATGAATCATATTAAACTACAGTCTGAGGATTTTTTAATATTATGAAATCAGATTTCTTCATTCATGTTTTTAACAAAACAACATTCAAATAACGTTTCAGCGTTTAAATAAATGGAACTAAGAGTAAAAATATCGGGGGACCGAGCTTTGCTCTGGAGTGTAAAAGCATAGAAAATTTGAAACGAAAAATTGAATTTATAGTTTATATTTATTTATTTTCTCAGTCGTACAATTAGTTTTACAGTTATATGAGGAGGCACAACAGGCTTATTCCCAAAACTGTCCCTTTTCAAATTTATACTACAGTACAAATCAAAATCTAGGTTAAGCTACTATCACTCATCAAAATAACAATTTATTCACACTTCAAAAAACAAACACATCATCAATTACAAATAGATAATACTATGAATTCGATTTAGAATTATATACTTGTTTGCTACAATAATAGTTAATATACTTTTAACTATTCTACACTAACAGCATGTAGTTACTATTTTGGACTTTCTGAAGTAAACATGTTTTCTAAAAAAAGAGAAATAAACAAAAATAAGTTTCTCTTCCTGAATTTTCCTTCTCGTGAGATCAGCTGGATGATCCCACACACATGCACTCGTTCACTCACTTCCACGGTATCGACAGACGACAAAATTTCCAGATGTTTCTCCAAGGACGTATTTATCCTTTTGATATACTTCAGCGAGTTATCCCAGAGTTGAGACCTAGTGCAGTCGAATCTTCATATCATAAACCTACTTTGTTCCAAATTTTGTGAGAATCGTTTGAGCAGTTTTCGAGATCCGGTCACATACAGATATATTAAACATTAAAACATCTAAACATATAAACAGAAATTGCTCGTTTAAAGGTAGACGAATTGAAAGCAATGCATCAAATCTAATCGTCCGATCCGATGACGATCTGTGTGCGCCTACCTTAATAGTATAGGATAACAGGTTGAATCATATTAAACTACAGTCTTAAAATTTTACAAGCAAAAAGTGATTTAATAACAAGCAGTTCGTGATGGAAAACAACATTGAAGACTTAAAATTTTCAATAATATGAAATAAGGATAGGTGATAATATTATTATGCAATATTGAGGTATCACTGTAATGTTTCATATGAAACAGTGGAGTTTGAGCCTTGTAAATAAGCTTCCAAATGTAAAAATCGCCAAAAGTTTTAGTACTTTTTCACATACTTTCCACCTGTTTATTTTCTACCTTCCCTGTAGGTCCACTAAAATATACAAGATCAGTAAAGAAGATTCTTAAAATTACCATCTAAGATAGCCTACAAAAGTTTTCTTTCCACATTACTCTATGTGCTTTACTGTCTTATTAAAGTACCGTACTGTGAAAAAGTGAGGGAAACTATAAAATCGAAATATATAGAATGGAAAAAAGGGAAAAACTGTAAAAGTAATGGAAAATTATAACTAACTTGGCACCTACACAAATCACGGATGAATAACGTCTTGTAGCAAGAAAAACTTTCATATCATCTGCCTACTAAAACAAGCAGTAGCGAGGCGCGAAGTAAATTCATCGCCGTTTCGATCAAAAAACACTTATCTCTCCTGAAATTTGTAGCCGTATCTGCGCGCGCCACCAACATTCTTTCTCTCTCACTCTCTCCCCTCTCTTTGTCGTCTCTCTCACTTCCTCCCCACTAGAAAACATCCCTCTCCTCGCTCTCTCTCAGAAGCTCCCTCTCTACGGAGAAGCCCTCGCAGTAGTCTCTCTGAACCTTCTCAACGAAACTGCGCTCAGTATTGAAGAAACCTCCGTTGAAGCACGGTGTTGAAAATGGAGTTCTAAATTGTGTTCTTTTTCGATACGTGTAACCTGGTTGCAAAAACATGGGTAATATTAAAGTTTTGAAGTTCATAATAGGAAGGACTTGATCTCATTTTGAGTTGTGTCAACTTAAAGAAAATATAAATGTGGTTTCAACAAATTAATGTTTTGAATTATATAATGAGAGGCACTTGATCATTTTTTGGTGCGTACTTCGAGGAAATAGCGGCGTAGTTTTTATATTGATAACATTAAGGAGTACTTTGCCCCTTTGAAAAGGTTTTTGTGAATAAGGAGGATTTTTACACATAAACTGGTGAGTTTTGCAAGAATATTTCTATTAATCCATTGGGAATAGTATCTAGTCTGCATGAATTATATCAACCTTTCAATTCAACCTTATCTTTTGGACAACATTAACATTTTATCAAAATTTTTGGAGAGAAATAGTACAGGCTCAGCCTAGTTTTTCCTCCAATGTCATAATTGTATTATGATTATAGTATTTTATACAATAAATGAATAAACAAATTCAGTGACACAAACTCTCAGTGTATTCTCATAAGAGGATAAGGATGTGGATTTTTATTCCTGAAAGATGAACATGCTATCATCAACATGAAACATAATAAAAAAGTACATATAACAAATAAGCAAACAAACAGAATGACAAGAAAATTGTAACAAAAACCAACTTAGAACTTCACTTCAATTTTTATCATTTCCATAAATGTTTCAGAGGTTTAGAACTTTAGATTGAGTTCACCCTTAAGTCCTAATATTTTCCGTCACTGGAGAAATGAATGAGTGAATAAATAGACAATAATAAAGTTATTTATTATTTATTTATTTTTTCAATAAGTACATAATCAAATTAAAATAAATAATATAAATATGATTATTGATATAATGATAGATAGAGGTTCGGCTGTATGTCGACTTGTCAAAGCGTTCTTCAGTTTTTGTAGGCCTTAAAAATTTGAAAGCAAATCAAATATAATTTACAACGTATTCATTAGGACTCCAGTTCGATCGTTTGACTTCAGGCTCTCATATTATTCCAATGACATATCATATTCCAAGTTATTCGTTAGCAAGATCTATTCCCTTCATCAAATTATTATTGATAATACAATATTTTCTATCAACTTTACTGATTATCGAAACTTTTTATTCGTAATATGATTGTCTCTTGCTCTTTATAATAATTTGAAACAGTCCTTGATGAGGAGAACCTTCAGTTCTCGAACTGATTCTAATTAGGACTAGATATTATAAGAGAAGTAGAAATATTATCATATCGATTCATCCAATCACGTTTTGCTCAATCACATTGTTGATTGCGTGATCTCTTCATGACTGACATTTTCTTCTTTGTCTTCTTCTTCTTCTTCTTCTTCTTCTTCTTCTTCTTCTTCTTCTTCTTCTTCTTCTTCTTCTTCTTCTCTTCTTCTTCTTCTTCTTCTTCTTCTTCTTCTTCTTCTTCTTCTTCTTCTTCTTCTTCTTCTTCTTCTTCTTCTTTTTTATTTTACCTTATGACGCTCTGATGTTCATTGAATTCAATTTCTGCTGTAAAGAAAAATCAATACAATGTATCCTTATGGAAGTGTTCACATATTGTAGAAAATAATATTTGTGAACACTTCTACAACATCCAATAGTATTGATTTCTATTTTATCCTAGGACGCTCTGATTTTCATTGAATTCCTCCATTCCTGCTGTAAAGAAAAATCAATACAATATGTCCTTATGGAAGTGTTCACATATTGTAGAAAATAATACTTGTGAACACTTTTACAAAATCCAATAGTATTGATTTCTATTTTATCCTAGGACGCTCTGATTTTCATTGAATTCCTCCATTCCTGCTGTAAAGAAAAATCAATACAATATGTCCTTATGGAAGTGTTCACATATTGTAGAAAATAATATTTGTGAACACTTCTACAACATCCAATAGTATTGATTTCTATTTTATCCTAGGACGCTCCGATTTTCATTGAATTCCTCCATTCCTGCTGTAAAGAAAAATCAATACAATGAGTACTTATGGAAGTGTTCATACATTGGAGGAAAGAATATCTGTGAACACTCCCACAAAAGCCAATAGTATTTATTTTCGGTGTGGCAGAGCAGAAATTCGTTAAGAATCTGGACTTCAGAGAGATTTGCAGGAGCTATTTTAGAAACTTTCATGATTTCCAGCAAAAAATCAGGATTTTTGAGTTTGAACAGAGTTTGTTACAAGAGTTCATTAGTATTGTTACACTGAAAGTTGGCTAGTATTATGTGGGTCAGTACAGTAAAAACTGGGTCTACTTTCTAAATAATTTGCACAACAAACTCAAAGAGCTAAGGTGTTTGAGTTGGTCTATTTCGTTTGGCAAAGTTGGTGAGATTTGCAAATAAATGGCTCAAGTGAGCCAACAATTTGTAACAGAATTATATGCTCATTATTCAAATTAAATTTACTTCACTTTCTGAGACGTTGCTGAGTCAAAATATGGATGACAATATCAGAACTGCCTTCTTCTGCAGCTTAAGAATACTC
>NW_024090697.1:0-38464 GCF_014356525.2 Nilaparvata lugens
TGGGGGGGTGGAGGGGGCAGTACCAAAATGGCTGACTAGGGCAGGGGGGGTGGAGGGGGAATGGCTGACTAGGGCAGGGGGGGTGGAGGGGGGCGTGGCCACGCCCCTTGATTCCTATTGGCTGGGGGCGGGGCCAAAATGGCCGACTGGGGCTGGGGGGTGGAGGGGGGAGGCCACACCCCTCGATTTCTATTGGTTAGGCAGCTCTCTCAAAACTCCACTACTCTCCAACGTTTTTGATCAAATGTACATCTTGAATAGTCATTGATAAGCTCTATCAACTGCCACGAGTTCCTATCTGTAAAAATTCCAGGAGCTCCGCCCCATCTATGCAAAGTTTGATTTTAGATTCCCAATTATCAGGCTTCAGATACAATCTAAACGAAAAAATCAAGTGGAAAAGATTGAGCATAAAAATCTCTACAATAAATGTTCAGTAACATTTTCACCTAAAATAATTGAAAATAAGCTCGAAATTCGAGAAAATGTGACTATTCAATTGCAAACTGTTGGCAACTGTTGATTCTATTGAATAATTCACTATGAAGAGATAGCAGACCTCGTATGTCTCCAGCGTTATTGTCCTGTCTCCAGCTGGCTTGGATCTTTGAATAGTAGACTTGAGATGTGCGGGAACACTAGCGTCAGGTGATCAATTTTCTTAACGGCAAGGAAAGTTGTGTGAGTGCGCCACACAAATTTTTTTCCGGTACACGACCATGGTTTCATGAAACCAATGAAACCGTGTAGAATTTGGCAACATATTTGCGTTTTCATTCAATCATGAATAATGAAGTGTATAATTGCTAATGTTGATTTTTGAAAACCTTCATTCTTAATTCTTTATTGAATGATACAATAAGTACATCATCAAAATGATAGGAGAGAATAAGGTAACCTTGTGCTATTCCTCTCCCAAATTTAGATGAGGTTACACATGGTCCCAAATAGGTCAAGTCTTGTAGTTGTTCACTTCACTACTAGTCCAGTCAATAAAGGTTTTTTCGATCCGAAAATTAATAAAAGCTGAATCTTTTACCATCGATAGAACCCTCCCAGAGGGTCATTCTCCCAAAAGTCCCAAGAAATCCCCTTGGAGCTTCCAAGGAAATCCCCCCTAGCCCCCCTCAAGTTGAAAAATGCAGGTAATCACGGAAAATCAATTATCTCTGTAAATTTTCAGTCCTTAATTATTCCCACAAAGTGGAGTTTTGAATTTAGATGCTTCAAATCGAACATTGAAGAAATATTTCATATTATGATTACTAAAAAAGGAAATATTCACATATTGAAGAATTAATTTTGCAGGACCGGAAAACATACTTCATATTCTATATTTCCAAACATATCTAATATAAAATAATTTATTGAATTAATTTACAATTTATTAGTCTTTTTATTTAATAACATTAAATAATTTAGTTATTTCTACATTGAATTCTGATAATCTACTAACTGTAGGCTTTATATTATCACCTCCTTCTCTATTCTATCTTCCTCCTCCACATATCCTTTTCCTCCTTTTCGTCCCAAAAACCTCTCCTCCTTCAACCACTCCTTCTCCTCTTGCCCTTCCTCTCCCTCTTCTCCCTCTTGCTCTTCCTCTCCTACCTCTTCCTCGAAATCCTTCTCATTCATAACCACCTTCACCTCCTCCTTCTCCTTCTCATCATACTACTCCTCTTCCATCTTCTCCCCTTCCTTCTCCTCCTCCTCCTCCTCCTCCTCCTCCTCCTCTTCCTCCACCTCCTTATTTATTTCTCTTTTTATTTAATAATATTGAACAATTCAGTTATTTTTTTCATTGAATTCTGATATCTACTAACTGTAGGCTTTATATTATCACCTCCTTCTCTATCTATCTTCCTCCTCCACATATCCTTCTCCTCCTTTTCGTCCACCATAAACCTTTTCTCGTTCATACCCTCCTTCTCCTTTTACCATTTCTTTTCCTCTTCTCCTCTTCCTCTTCTTCCCCTACCTCTTCCGCAAAATCCTTCTCATTCATAACCACCTTCTCCTTCTCCTTCTCTTTTTCCTCATACTACTACTCCTCTTCCATCTTCTTCTCTTCCTCCTCCACCACCTCCTCCTCCTCCTCCTCCTCCTCCTCCTCCTCCTCTTCCTCCACCTCCTTATTCATTTCTCTTTTTATTTATAATATTGAACAATTCAGTTATTTTTTTCATTGAATTCTGAATATCTACTAACTGTAGGCTTTATATTATCACCTCCTTCTCTATCTATCTTCCTCCTCCACATATCCTTCTCCTCCTTTTCGTCCACCATAAACCTTTTCTCGTTCATACCCTCCTTCTCCTTTTACCATTTCTTTTCCTCTTCTCCTCTTCCTCTTCTTCCCCTACCTCTTCCGCAAAATCCTTCTCATTCATAACCACCTTCTCCTTCTCCTTCTCTTTTTCCTCATACTACTACTCCTCTTCCATCTTCTCCTCTTCCTCCTCCTCCTCCACCACCTCCTCCTCCTCCTCCTCCTCCTCCTCCTCCTCCTCTTCCTCCACCTCCTTATTCATTTCTCTTTTTATTTAATAATATTAAATAATTCAGTTATATTTCCATTGAAATATGATTATCTACTAACTGTAGGCTTTATATTATCACCTCCTTCTCTATCCTACCTTCCTCCTCAACATATCCTTCTCCTCCTTTTCGTCCACCATAAACCTCTCCTCCTTCACCCATTCCTTCTCCTTCTACATTTCATTCTCCTCTTCTCCCTCTACCTCTTCTTCTCCTACCTCTTCCTCAAAATCATTCTCATTCATAACCACCTTCACCTTCTCCTTCTCCTTCTCATACTACTACTCCTCTCCCCCAACTCCTCCTCCTCCTCCACCACCTCCTCCACCGCCACCTCCTCCTCCACCTACACCTACTAATCCTCCTCCTCCTCCTGATCATCCCTCTTCCTCAAAATCCTTTTCATTCATAACCAACTTCTCCTCCTCCTTCTCCTTCTCCTTCTCATACATACTGCTCTTCCATCTTCTCCTCTTCCTCCTCCTCATCCACCTCCTCCTCCTACTAATCCTCCTCCTCCTTCAACAAAATCAATAGCTCACACCCAAAACACATCATAATGTTATCTATCTTTCGTACCTTCCATTCATCCCATTGTTTCAATGTTCATTATATCAGTGGTCAGTTGCTATAGTGAGGTCCACGTTATAATGGCAGTGGAGAAAGATAGGGGAACAACGTTGCCAATCCTCTGTTCTGTCAATGCCTTCTATAGACGGTAGCTGATACAGGTTTATTGATGTAATATTAACTGTTCATTCTCGTTTAAAATAATCAATCATATTTTATTAAGCAAGGAATTATATTTTTCGATAATTTGATGATGAATTCTCATATTTGAAATGAAATATTTTGTTAATTATTATTAATACTACATTGTTGAAAGTCGATCTGGCAACAGAGCGAGGCGGTAGAGAGGATGGAAGACTATGTAACAAGAACCATTCCAACATGATACAGTATCAACACAATATGATACTGTGTCTTGTCAACTTGATACACAACACTATGATTTGATACATTCGCTATCTGATTTATGGAATGATAGACAAGGATATCAACACCAATGTTAATCAAATACTGTCATTATAACGTGGACCTCACTATAGAACAAGAACAGCCACAACATGATACATTATCGAACAATATGATACAGTATCATCTCAACTTGATACACAACACTATGATTTGATACATTTGCTATCTGCTTTGTGTAATGATAGACAAGGATAGCAAAACCAATGTTAATCAAATACTGCCATTATAACGTGGACCTCACTATAACAAGAACAACCACAACATGAAACAGTATCAATACAATATGATACAGTATCTTGTCAATTTGATACACAACACTATGATTTGATACATTCGCTATCTGCTTCGTGGAATAATAGACAAGGATAGCAACACCAATGTTAATCAAATACTGCCATTATAACGTGGACCTCACTATAGAACAAGAACAACCACAACATGATACAGTATCAACACAATATGATACAGTATCATCTCAACTTGATACACAACAGTATGATTTTATACATCGCTATCTGCACTGTGAAATGATAGACAAGGATAGCAGCACCATTGCTAATCAAACACTGCCATTATAACGTGGACCTCACTATAGAATGAGAAGATTCAATGTTATATTTACAGTGAAAATGATGAAAGTTTTGGAGCTCATCATGAAACAAAAGGATTTGGTGACCGATGTAGGCACATCATGTGTCACTGATAAAAGTAACCGGAACAGGAACGGTTATCAGTGACAGGTAGTGGTGATTTATCGCTGGAACTTGTCACTAGAGTAACTGGCGGTTTGAGTGAATGCTTGATAATGTGGTGTTGATAATGAGAATAGAGTAGCCTGGTTCGATCAGTATTTAGTTTTGAGAAGGAGGCGGAGGAGGAGGAGGAGGAGGAAGATGAGGTGGTGGCGATGAAGGGAGGATTGGAGGAGGAGCATGAAAAAGAGGATGATGAGGAGAAGATGATGAAAAGGAGGAGCAAAAAAAAAAAACGAAATATCAGAACAGCATAGTGTCCAAATCTTATCATATTCCTACTGTCTTCTAGCTGTTATTCAATTCAACTCAATATATTCATTCAATGAAATATTGATATTGTTGATCCATGTTTGCTGACGATACAGTGATAGTTCAGGAAAGTGAGGATAAGCTACAGGTGTCAATTCATGAGCTTTAAGCTGTAAGTAAAGATTTCAATATGATGATATCAGCTCAAAATCAAAAGTAATGGCATTTTGGGGCAGTGGCCCTTACGTTCCAAAATAGTTCTGAATAATATAATAATGGAACAAGTGAGCAACTTTAAATATCTAGACTGTGATGTATCCCATGACAAAGAATGTGATATACCTCAGAATATAGGAGAGTTTAACTCAACTTGTAGAGTCATTCACCGAGCATTAAAGGGTAAGGCCAGAAAAGAGACTGAGATTGAGTTCTATAGGACAATGGCCATCCCTTTAATGACATACGGTAGTGAAGTGTGGACAAAGACCAAGAATGATGACTCATTAATTCAGGCATCAGAGATGAGGTTTCTGCGCAGCATTCAAGGATACTCGAGACAAGACCACATAAGTAATGAAACAATTCGAAGTGAGTGCAATGTGCAACAACTAACAGCAATCATTAAAAAATACAGATTAAAATGGACAAATCACCTGCGTCGTATGCCACCAACTCTTCTTCCAGTACAAGCTTGGAAGTTGCAGTTGGATGGGAAAAGGGACGTCGGAAGACCGAGGAAGCGGTGGACACCGGAACAGGCTTTACAAGCCTAGTCCATGATGAATGATGATGATGATGTTGATTTCTGCTATTGAAGTTTAATCCTTTCACAATATTTTCTATTCACCTAGAAATATATTCTTTCATATTTTCCAATAAAGTATTCCATCAGGACAACTGAATTGTTAATCGATAAAGGAATATTATTTAATAGTTATCTTCATTCAAAACTTCCTTTATATAAACACTTATTCTTTCATCCATTGTATAGAACACTATAATCATAATACAATTATGACATTGGAGGAAAAACTAGGCTGAGCCTGTCCTATTTCTCTCCAATTTTTTTTTATAAAATGTTAAGGTTGTCCAAAAGTTGAGGCTATTTAATTCCACACTGCTCCGTCACTTGATTTTCGGTTCAGGAATAATGATTCGAAAATTTTGAATTTTGAAGGTTGATTTTATAATCTAAATGAGTCACAGAATGAATTAAAACTCAAAACACAACTTATATAGAACACAACTAATTTCAGTCTTCAAGCCATTTTAAAATGACTAGAATGCAAGAGCTATCCTTGGGTTCTATATCCTATTATATTAAGCGAGCAAATTCTGTATATCTGTTTATATTTTTTTATCTGGTTATTTATGTTCAACCGATCTCGAAAACAGCTCTAACGATTTTCACGTAATAATTTGGAACATAGCAGGTTTGTTATATAAAAATTCGATTGCACTAGGTCTCATCCTGAGAAAACTTGGTGAACGACATTGAAAGGATAATTCATTCTTGGCTGAAACAGCTGTGGATAGTAAAAAAGTGAGTGAGCGAGTGAGTATGTGAAAAATCAAAATATCGCATCCCCGAAATTCATAAGATGAATATAGCCAGCTGTGAAATATAAACACGATCATTTTAGAGAATTGTGTTCTATTCATCATAAATAAAATGAAAGAGAGAAGCTCGGTGCCTCGATATTGAGTGTTGAAATAGAATAGATATGTAATAATTTATTCATTGATATCCGTGCATGTTTTGATAAGAATATTTTCATACTGAGGATAAATATGCTGCTAGTTCATCCTAACTCTTCACTTATTTATTATACTCTACAAACAATTTATTATTCACATCATTTTGGAGTTGAAAAGGAAAGAGCGATCTGCTTTGTTGAATGATAGACAAGGATAGCAACACCAATGTTAATCAAATACTGCCATTATAACGTGGACCTACTAAAAAAATAGGTATAGAAGAATTTCACCCTTTGAAGTTTCTCTATCACAGATCTAGAAATTTTGTGTTGAATGTTAACGATGTATTTTTTTGAAAGATCTAAGATCTTCATTGAATTTAGCGCTCAAAAGTGGTAATTAATTATTCTGACTGTACTCTCTGAATTCTTAATTAATGATGATTTGGAAAAAAGGTGGGGATAAGTCAAACTGAAAATCATAGTGGAGAATTAAAAGACGGAGAAGAAGAAGAAGAAGAAGAAAAAGAAGAAGAAGAAGAAGAAGAAGAAGAAGAGAAGAAGAAGAAGAAGAAGAAGAAGAACAAGAAGAAGAAGAAGAGAAGAAGAAGAAGAGAAGAAGAAGAAGAACAAGAAGAAGAAGAAGAAGAAGAAGAAGAAGGTGAAAATAAGTAGAAGAAGAAGAAGAAGAGTGAGCAGGAGAAGAAGAGGGAGTAGTCAATTTAATTAATTGAAAATTCTGTTGAGGTGTTCCATCTCACAAAAGATGAATACAGACCTCTCTCTTCAACGTAGCAGGTCGTTAAGTGTTATAATTCCTGTCTTACATTTTCATTTCCCTTTTAATAACCTTCTTCTTTTATTTCGCAACACCTTTTAATCAACGCCTCATTATATCTCTCTTCTCACCTTCCAAAACACTTTTTTCCAATTTCAACTCCTTCTTCTTCTTCTTCATCTTCTTCTTTTTTTTCTTCTTCACCTTCTTCTTCCTCCTCTTCTTCTTCTCCTTCTTTTATTTTTATTGTTGTTGTTATTCTTCTCACTCTTCTTCTTCTTCTTCTCTTCTTCTTCTTCTTCTTCTTCTTCTTCTAATATGTTTTCTTCTCCATTTCTCCAATCTTCTTCTTTTTCTCCTTCATCATATTATCACATTGCAAATATATTATTAATAATCTTGTTCATAGTTCATGAATTTGTTGTTGTCTTGGTAAACGTGATATTTTTGAGGTCAAGATTTATGTGTTTTTTATAGAATTATTTTGTGATTTTGGAGTTTGTTTCCAAGTTTTTACAAAAGTTCCATCATAATCTATCTAAATTTAGAATTGTTTTTTTGTATTCTGATTTGTATATTCAGTTTATTATTTATTTTATAAATTGAAATGGACATAACCTGAATAATATTCAGAGAATTTGAGACAAGATTAGGAGATTGAAGAAGTTTTGGGCAGTAGCCTGTTTTTTTTTCCATCTCCGACTACTGTATTGTTCACTCTATCCAATAGATGAATGAAGAAATGATATGAGCAATTTTCATCCCATCAACATTCAAGATGAAACATATAAAAAGACGTATTTCAATTAACAACCTGAAATAATCCAATCTGATGTGAATATGAGAGATAAAAATGGAAGATAAAGGGGAATATAAAGTAGTCCAGGTATTATAATAATGTTGTTAACATATTTAATATAATTTTTTCTACAACTGCGCGTAAAGAAAGAATTTACATACTCAATTCTCCTCGTAAAACAGCTTATTTCTGAGGAAAATCTACTATTAGGCTCGCTAACCATCTGCGCATGCGCAGTACATTTTCTTTACGCTTGCAAATCATTCACGCATGTGCAGAAGAGTTTCTTTACGCTTGCTAATCAGCTGATGATAAGCTGCTTTCTATTATGTTTCTCTGAAACTTTTCAATGCCATGCCTGAGAATATAGAAAATTACCATTAAAAATATTCACGAATAGAGTTAAACTATTTCTGTTGAGGAATCCAATTTATGAAATAGAAGAGTTCTATGACTTAGTTGACAATATGCTCGATTAGCAACTAGGTACTCTCATGAGTGAACTAGTCATATGATTATGTCTTATGAGTGTGTTTTACTTATATTGTTATGAAAATAAGTATATTTTTATGTTTTATAATTTATTGTAATGACTTCTTGCTTGTAATTGTTTCAATCTATCATTGACATTTGTAATGCAATTGATGTTCTCAATTAGCTGCTGCAATGAAGTATTTTGACTTGACTTGACTAAGCAGCTCGCCAAAAGACAAACCACTCTCGGTCAGATCTTAACCTAAAAAGTCGGTAATTGTAACGATTCTACAGCCATGATGGATATCAGTGTAGACGAATTATTATAAACTCCGCCAGATATAAGTGATTTAACTGGTTTGTGCAGTTAAAAATTTTGCAGGTAAAAGTTTGTGTAGAAAAAATTTTGTATGTAATTCGCGCTTTTGTATGATCCGCTTCGCGACGCGTGATAACTGTTTTGCGCGAGCGATAAAGTCGCCCATTACGCTCTTAATACATAAATAGCTATGTTGTCATAGTCATTTAATTTCACCTGTTTTCCATGCATGAAATCAAGCCGGTAAACAGCTGATTGTAGAACAAATAAACGTATGATTCTCACCAGCATAGAAATGAATCATCATAATGATCTGGATTTCTATATTTAAAACTTTCAAACTACACTACTAGCGCTAAACTCTCAAACCACACTACTAGCGTTTGGTACAAATTAAACTATGTTCCTTGTTTTCCTCCACCACAGGAAGAATGAAAAAAATTACATTTCATATTTGTTCACGTATGAGATGTCATTTTCCCCACACTATGCTGTAAAAGGAATGGTGGCGCTTTTTTTAATGTGCTTTCCCCATATTGAGAAAACTCTAATTGAATGTTGCTATAATAGGATGTAGAATAGATCGGGCTAATCTACATACTACTATAGTTATTCATTACAAAGTGTTAATCAACATTAGGCCTATTGCACAACAATATGTTCCTTTTTTCCTCCACCACAGGAAGAATGAAAAAAATTACATTTCATATTTGTTCACGTATGAGATGTCATTTTCCCCACACTATGCTGTAAAAGGAATGGTGGCGCTTTTTTTAATGTGCTTTCCCCATATTGAGAAAACTCTAATTGAATGTTGCTATAATAGGATGTAGAATAGATCGGGCTAATCTACATACTACTATAGTTATTCATTACAAAGTGTTAATCAACATTAGGCCTATTGCACAACAATATGTTCCTTTTTTCCTCCACCACAGGAAGAATGAAAAAAATTACATTTCATGAGAATTGTTATTTTTCCCACACTATGCTGTAAAAGGAATGGTGGCGCTTTTTTTAATGTGCTTTCCCCATATTGAGAAAACTCTAATTGAATGTCACTCAGTTATTCAATACAAAGTATTAATCAACATTAGGCCTATTGCACAATCAATGATGGGAATGGGTTTTTTTTTTTTTTTTTTTATTTTTTTATATATTCCTTTCTTCTTCTAGAAGAACAAGAGGCGATTTACCTTCTCGTTGTACACACTTCAGATAGAGTTTTTGTTTGTTGAAATCCTCAAGTGTTTGAAGATTCAATACACTCAGAAATTTCTCAGGTAAGTAAACTTCGCAATAATAGTCACCATTGCTGTCATGATCGTATAACCTCATTATGATTCGCTGACCCTGTTGTGTTCTCACTAATCTAGCGTGTACAACACGGTACCACGAATCATGGTCAAGATCTTTGAGTGAGACCGTTGGATATTCAGTTTTCGAAATATAATTGAATGACTTCATACTAAAAAGTCTATCATTTCCAGTGTTGCTTCTATGGTGTTCCATAATAATAATAATAATAATAAAAAGCTTACCGCGATCGTGTGCAAGAATAACAAAGCAGCTATATGCTCGCGTTGGTTGTCGGTTAAAGACTGAGCAAACCTGTTAAGCCGTCAGCCCCCCACAACCGTTTCCTGTCGACTCCTTCCACATTCCTTCTGTTGACTCGTTCTCCCCTCCGCCTCCTCACACCTTTCCTTCTGTTGACTTCCCGCCATTCACCTTTACACCTTTCTACCTTCTTCTTCTTCTTCTTCTTCTTCTTCTTTACATGTAGCCGCATTCCTTTCTTCTCACCTCTTCTTTACAGCAGCTAGTCGCTTCTTCTTCTTCTTCTTCTTTACATGTAGGCGCATTCCTACCCACCTCTTCTTTACAGCTAGTCGCCGCATCTTCTTCTCCTCTGTTCACCTCTAACAATCTTAAAATTTCTTCTTCAATTCTTATTAGCTTGTTTACATTCAAACTAAAGGGTCTGTAATAAGCTAAGTAATCACTGATATCGTTAATATTAACTGTATTTAGAAATATTGCTTTCAATTGTCTAGCAATACTACTGTTTTTTGTCTCTATTGCTTTTTGACACAAATCATACCATTCAATGTAGTTTTGTAATTTAATTTCTAAACATTCTGGCGCATAAGACCAATTTTGCGGATTCATTATAGCTCTTCAATCTGCTGCTGCTACCGAGGGTACACTAAATGAGTGGTACTAGAACAGTGAAATTTATTGCTTTTCGCTTCTCCCTTCCACCGCTACAGGTCAGACTGCATACTCTCGCTTTATGCGAAATCAAATCAAATCCACAATAAACACATAGTATGCTTTCCCCATCAAAATAAAAACCTTGTCGGGCATAGTTGCGTTTTCGTTGTTTAGTTAACAGCTTACAATGTTTCATACTTTCCATTCTATTATTTTCGCATGTATAATCGATATCAGCAGCAGCATTACGATTCAATGAACTCATATTTTTTGTAGGCATTGAAGCAGCAGCACTATTCTCCTTTGTTTGCTTGTTACACATCAAGATTGTCAAATAATGATAGGCACTGAACAAAGCACAGCGGCCATTGGACGATTTGTTATGAATTTTGCATACACTAAAACACCAAGAATTTTCAAACATTGTATAGTCTGGTTTTTGAATATCCTCCGGCATAGTAAGCACATTGTCGTGTAACCTTTTCAAAAACTGTGTTTTTTCTCTTCCCTTTGTATAGATTGTGGTATAATTTTGCAAATATGAAGCAAGCAGCGCATCAGTGTAAATTAAGTCGCCTTGGTCCCATCTAATTTTATGATAGTTATGTTCAAGCCAGCTGACATCACGGTACATTTTTCTACTCAGTAATGTTTTCGGAAATGGTGATTTAAAGTGTAGCACAACATGACGTAGTTTGTAATCGATTATGGCTACCTCTTTAATAATGATAAAATTATCATCACTTTTGAAAAAATGAAACTCGACTACAGCAAAATCAATGTCATCATTTTTCCTGTCGCATTCTTCTTTACTCTTCTCCTCCTCCTCCTTAATTCTTGCTGCCTCCTTCTCCAATTCTTCTTCTTTATCCAAGTCGCATTGTATGCCAAAGTCTCGAAATTTTGTTGATACTTGCTCATCATCGTCCATTTTCTGTTGTCCGTCGGTGCATGCACACATTCTATGTACAAATGCATCAAATTTTGCTTTTGTCAATGATGACAATGATGATGATGATAATGATGACAACGACGATGACGACGACTGAGGAATGTTATTATTCAAGCTATTAGAACACATTACAACTGAACACTGTATTGTTCATACACGCACTTTTATATAGCCCCCTCCTCCTTCGTCATGCATAGCTCGCTCTTGCGTCAAATTACTGTACTTCACGAACTAATGCGCTCAATGGTTTGTATTCTACTAATGTGTCACTTATCAAAATACAATATGCAGTCGTTAAATTTGGCACATTTTCTGTAAACTCCATTTCCAATCGAATGTCTGTTGACGATGTTAAATGATCAGCTTGATGTGAACAATCTAGTACAATTATTGGACAGTTATCAGTAAAAGTTTTATAATCTACAACTGTACCATAATCAGTATGAAGTCCTAAATTATAATAGCTGGGCGCAAATTCAATAAACATTTTGTACAAAATTTGTTTGTTTCCATTTATACGATCATACGGCAGATATTCACTATTCAGGAAAAGTTTAACATCGTGCAATTTGCACATATCAAATTTCGACATTGACTTTCCCATTACATTTTTCCTGTTTGTCTGAAATGCTAATATTACAAATCGCGGTGTATCAGCTTTTGAAGCCGTCTTTATAGTCCAAATCGTGCTAACACTGTTCGGCAGCTGAGGATATTCGTGGATATCCCATTTTCTGAATGCAATTTTCAATGGCCTATCCTGATCGACAATTTTCAGAAATTTCAATCTTAAATGATCATCTACATGAATATAGGGCACTTTCCAAAGCAATTTTGTTATTTCCAATGACATTGATGTTGCTTGCGGCGACTGAATACAATTAATATCTGTTGCGGATCTCAAAAGCACAAGCTCTTGTCTCATATTCAAAATTACATGTTGAAAATCTTCGAAAAATGGCAGAAGTAATTTTAACGGTACGCAATAAGCAAAAGTATTATTAGTTAGTGTTGATGCACTATCAGTGAAACCTGCTAAATCGTATGTATTTTTATCGTTTAGTTGTTTCACTAAATATGATTTAATAGTAGAAGTAATACCTACTAGTCGACTCTTTGCAACGACTGTACCTGCCAACTCAAATCGTATCTCATCAAACATATGTGCTACTGCATTTGAACTGAGCGTATATGCAACCTCCGCCGGCGGATCATCAGGTTTGTCTTTTGCCGGCGGTTTTGTACATGTAATTTTTCCCTCAACAATAAGAAAAGATTTTGCAACTAATGAAATAAGGTCATGAGACGATTTCGACAAACGTATTTCATCATTGTTATTAAATTTCAAATTACCATACGGCGCATGCGTATGATAATCAAATTTTGTTATATCTGAATAATAGTGTATGTCTTGTTCAACATTTAGTATGTCACTAATTGCTGCTGCCGTCGCGTGTTTTGACGACATATTTCCAATTCACTTTAAAACCAAGCTTTTCTAAAAACCTTGCTCGATTATGTGTTATCAGTTTCACGGACTGATAAGTACTAACCGGTTGCTGCTGCATGCTAAAAGCAGACCTACCGCCACCGCCACCACTCCGCACCCTCCTTGCGCCTAGGTTGTTATACACAACAAAACCCATTCTGTAGCGCTTCTCTCGCTTGTGTTGTTTGCGTGACTAATGCTCACATCATTCTAACACAATCCATCACCGCCTCTCTCTCTCTCTCTATTCCTTTTTTCTAATGTGTACTCTTATTGTTATACTATCGCCGCGGAAATCAACTAGTTTACCATTCTGATCAACTACTTGAATTACAATAGATTGAATTCTGTGCGTGTTTAATGGAAAGTAAATAATTGGCGATGGTGATTCATTTATTAGAAAACCAGGTGCAACCTTTGGTAGGAATTCGAAAATTGTATGAACCTCTTGCCCATTTCGATAACTGCCGCATGCAATATTACAAGTAACCTGGAACGATGTTATATTTGTAATGGATACTAAACGTTTAGAATAATGCCATTTATTTGCTGCAAGAATTTCTCTATCAAAACCGAGTATATCGGCTAGTGATGTGTTCATTGTTAAATCAACATCTTTATCCGCTTTTAATTCACATAGCATTGTTGTATTATTTCCTTGTATAATTAGATTTGAACTATCAACGTTCAATTTTCTCTTTATTTCATTTATTATACGATCAATTTCGTAGGAGCCTGTATCCAAATCAATCAAGCTATCACCATACTTAAAAGATGAGTTGACATTTTTAATTATATTCGGTACACTATTGTATGTCCATAAATTAATCAAACCAATTTCATATTGATAGCGTGCGTCTAGCTCTAGTACAGTGGGAAGTACTTCAATTAAACAACTGCTGCTGTCTTTGTCTTTAGATGATAATGTTATTACAACCATTGCTAAAGTTTTACCACCCACCACCTTCTTTCATACACATCTACAAGTGAACTGACTGCTATAATGCATCTGCAAGAAATAAAAGACAAAAATGACCGCATACATTACTATTTAGTGTTTGTAATTGATCATAATTGAAATAAATTTCAACATTTGGTTGTTGTTTGAAATAGTTTATCAATTGTATGGGCGGCTGTAAATTACCAATTGGATCGAAATAATATACTTTTTGTGCATGTTTTTTGTATGCCACCCAGTGTGTACCACTGTTCATGATCGAGTCTAAATTTATGATCGATTTTTCATTTAAATTAATTCTTTTCGGCAATGTATCAATCATATAAATACCACGTAATTTAATATCTAAAATATCAGCCCAATCTTGTAGATCATAATTTGACAGCGGTCCTTGTATATTAATCTTCATTTTTTCTTTGGCGCTCTCCTCTTCTTCTTTGTTGTCCTTCTTCTTCTTCTTTGTGAAGGTGTTTCAATGATTCTACCGCCTTTATACAAGGGTGCATATGGTCTTAAATAAAAACCTTGACCAGCTATGTGCTTACTTAAATGTTTAATTGCTTTTTGTCGTAAATGTGCACTTCTTTGTTCTTGTAGTGATGAATTATTTTTCCAACCTTCTCTCCGCCGCCGCCGCCGCCGTTGTACTCTACCCCCGCCAAAGGCAGCTTTAGCTTTGATCAAATTTGTAACTAAGTATGCGGCTGCTTTTTCAGTTAAACCTGTGTTTGGATTTTTAAAAACAGACCATGCTTTATCAGCCAAACGACGATCGGCCACATTTCGCGACGAATTATCACTATTCTGCGCATACGCTATATCATGCTCTTTACATGCTTCATCCAGACTATTTATTCCTTTATCCCCCCTCCTTAATCTTTTATCTAATTTGGTGCCGGGCCCGCAAAAGCGGTAGGAGGGGATATGCAACTCTAGGGGTAATGTATCGACAATTTTATTAAGGGCGGTTGATGCAAATCCGCTAAGTTTCGATAAAATACCAGTACCAATTTTACGTCGCACTCGTCGACCACGACGACAAGTCTTTTTTGCTACCATCCTTTCAATAGCAATGTTGAAACCTGACTAAATAGAAATTAGTTAATCCCCTTAAGACCTGCTGTCGGCTCCGGCTCACTATCAAAAATATTACAAAGTTGTAATGTTGTTATTAGTAGAAAATTTGAAATACTATCACCAGACGATGGGTTTATGTTTATACAACTGTTCAATGCTGTATAATTGTTAAAAAAATTACAAATAACCTTACGTTGATCATTCATATAAGCATACCATTTGTCTAGTCCATCATCAAATAATTTCGATGTTTTATAATTCATTTGAGATTGAACACATAGTTTTATATAAGATAATATATGTGCTTTATTATAAGCTTTTACGCTTAAATTGGCAGTACTGCTGCTGCTGCTGCTGTCTTTTACAGTTTGGTTTAATGATGAAAAATTTAACACATTTTCAACTCTAATATTGTGCAATGTACAAGTACTCAGTGTATAGTATAAGAGTAATATCATACTAATTGTGTATATTATGAATGTAACAAATAGTATGATTATTTTCATTTCTTGTCCTATTGACTTGACTCCCATCGTGTCTGCCGGCAAACTAAGTTTGCAGTGACATGCAACTGAACGCATGACGCATGTGTGCAGCTATGCATGACCAGACATGTCTGAACATGTCCATGAGTCATCAACCTTTGACTATAAATAGTCATGCAGAACAATGTTTGTACATCAGTTGTGCACAGTTGTTGATCACACACAAGGTAAGTTAAATGAAGTGCAATAATCAACATATATATATATAATTTATTATATTTGAACAAGAAGAAACCTTTAATTCAAATTGAAATGAAGTGCACATATATATATAATTTATTATATTTGAACAAGAAGAAACCTAATCCTTTAATTCAAATTGCCACAATTTAAAAAAAAAAAAAAAAAAAAAAAAAATTAAAATTTTAAATATTATTAATTTAAAAATGTTCCTCTGATCAGCTGAATCTACGGCCGCTGTCGCGACCGTCGATTCAGCCTTATATCAGAGGGACGACCTTCGCTGTGTACAACCTGCATTATTAAATTGTGGCAACCTGAATTAAATGACTGTACATTCGCGCGCGTAATCTTAGCAGTAAATCTATGCGGCATGAATGTTTCAATTTCGGCATCTTCGTTGCCCCGACGTCCTACATTTGCTACCCTAATGATAACAGCATCCTTGTTGAAGGAGCGCACAATACGCGCACCTAAAACAGGATACTGAAATGCATCGGATAAATGTTTTAACGCAATTGTACGACGTCGGGATGGGTCTGAAAATCTTATCAGCCCATCGAAATCGAATTCATGACGTATAGAGTTAGATGCTAAGATTGCGCGTGGACGACTATAAGGATGAGCTTGCTGGTGTGATGTGAAGGCGGGGGGGATTGTGGTGGCGGCGGGTGGTATCCGTGATGTGAAGGCGGGTGAGATTCTTGTTGTGGGGGCGGGGGGTATCCGGACTTGTGATGTGACGGCGGGGGAGATTCTTGTTGTGGGGGGTATCCGTTGGTGTGATGCGAAGGCGGGGGGCATCGCAGCAGCTCGGGTGACGGGTGGTGGCGGTGGCGTGTATACCACAAGCTGCTGGCAATGCGGCGATGAAGGGGGAGGCTGATCGACGCTGGAAACCTGTTGCTGACCCGTTTGATGAAGTGGTTGCTGCCAGAGGTTTTGCTGTTTGAGTTGTCTTTCAGCTCTGGTCAACAATTCCAATATGGAGTCCTCTTCGTCAAACAGGTGGTCGACAGGTGCGTCGTCGCTTCGCAATATTTCAGCCTCCAGCATAGCCATTGCCCCGTCCTCGGTCCACAACTCGTTAGTGTAAATGTCCTGTAAATCAAGCAAAAATATATAGTTTTTTTTTTTTTTCAGTTGGTGATTGAAAATGTTGCCGCGAGCAAGAAAGCGTTGCATTCATTGTTCCAACAACAACAGTGACGTCATCAACAGTGACGATAGTGATGAGAAGAAAGCGGTAAATTACTTTAAAGAAATCGATAGGCTTGACTCATTTTTTAAAGGTAATAAAACTATTTGGCCGCATCAATATCCAAAACCGAATCATTTAGCAGAGGCTGGCTTCTACTTTTTAAAAGTTTTCGATAGAACAAAATGTGTTTTTTGCAATGTAGTTTTGGAAAATTGGGAAGTGAGTGATTATGCTATTCTTGAACATAAAAAATGGTCGCCAAAGTGTGGCTTCATAAACAATTATCTTGTTGGTAATATTCGTACAACTTCAACTTTTCAGAAAAACCCAGACTACAATGAACAATACGAACGTGAAAATTCATTTATGAAAATGGAATGTTTGCCGAAAAATTTCAAACAGTTAGCAAGTGAGGGATTTTATTACGGTATTGATTTTTCAAATTCGAATGGATTTGGTCTTATTTGCAGTGGTTGTCGTATGTGGGCAGACACATCGATCAATAAATACCAATTGAGGGATTTACACATACAATCATCGCCAAATTGTGATTTTGTTAAAAAAAGTTGTGAAGAAGAAGAAAAAGAAGAAGAAGAAGAAGAAGAAGAAGAAGAAGATAAAGACATAACCTATTAGCAGTGTGTGCGATAAGTATTCCAGTTTTAATTAGCAGTTAAGTGTGAAGAACAATAAAGAGTGGGCTAATCAGTTTTTGCGGTACATTAGAAGAACATTATTTAGAAGTATTCAGTTGAAAAAACTAACAGTGAAGTGTGAACAACAACAACAACAACAAAGACAATAAAGTGTGAGCTAATCAGTTTTAGGAGCACATTAGTAGTATTCAAAAGACTGATAACATTAGTTTGTATGAGAAGAAAACTGACAACAAACAGAAAACTACTGTTGGATTAGAAGAATGTATTTCAAGTGAGTTGAGTAAATGGAAAATAAACTTACATTGGTTCCGCTGTTGTTTGGCGCTGCCATAGCCGAGGATTGATCTGATGACATCGTTGGAGTTTCAAACTGATACTAACAGAAGGACACAGTTTTTCGTCATTATATATTATCAACTTGATGAATATAGATGGTAAGAAGTTGAAAGAAAGTATATCTGTTTTGTGCATATGTTGTATGCGAAATTTAGTGCAGATGTGCGGAACACTGATAAGGAAACGTTTGCAAATTTCTTAAGGAACGGTCAAAATGTGTGTGCGCACCTTGCATGACTCTGTAACGGACCTAACATCTGCTAGCCGAGTGAAAGATATTAATTTATTCATTGTGCAGTGCACATGCATACTTATATAATTATTATTGCAACCCCCACATGTTCTGCGTGATAACAAACTGACAGTTGATGGTACCGAGCGGCGCAAAATTATAAAAGCATCGAGCGACATGATATTGCTTGCATTCGATTATAGTGCGACGTTTCATGCACAGTGCAAATGGACAAGCAACAATCCGATAAAGCAGAGGCTGTGCCAACAAGCGAAGAAGCAGTCACACCATCAAACAACACGTAAGTATAATAACTTTTTAAATTAATTATAAACTGTAAAAAATTAACAACAAGTTTTGCAAGTGTTTTCATCGACTGATTGAAAAACAAATATGATTAAAATGTTATACTCTAACAATCAAACTGAAAAAAGCGACAGTAATCAATTTGACTACTTTGAAAACAATTGACTAACAACTGCAAACGTCGACTGTGGAGGTAATAATAATTGTGCTTGAAGTAAACTGGAAAATATCTGATTTATGATCGTTTGCAATTAAATTTTGAAAAACAATTGTCTAACAACTGCAAACGCCGGCTGAGGAGGAGGTAATAATTGTGCTTGAAGTAAACTGGAATACTATGTGATTTATGATTATTTGCAAATAAATTTTGAAAAACAATTGTCAAACAACTGCAAACGCCGGCTGAGGAGGAGGAGGTAATAATTGTGCTTGAAGTAAACTGGAAAAACATACTATCTGATTTATGATCATTGTGCGTTTGCTATTTTATTCTATACAATTATTTCATTCTATATGTTTGTTTTTCAGCCTGGTTGAGTCGATAGCGCACGACAAGGAGGTGGAAATGGCAAGCGAGGAATGGTGCGTGGTTGACAGCAGCGAATCATCGCCACCGCCGAAACGTGTGCACTTTTCCACAGCGTGCGATACGCCAAAACGTGGCGGACGGGGCCGCGGCATTTATTTTGCCGAACAACGACGCGTCATCGCTCAGGGCAGAGGCCGGCAAATTGATGTGACCGGTGTGAGCGCGGACTCGTCCAGTCGCAATTGTGGTCAGCAAGCGGAAGCATCATCATCATCGTCGTCACTGGTGCTGCTAGATGTGACGAACTCGTCACAGCCGAGGATCGTGAACGCTACTAAAATCGACAACGAAGTTGAAAACGTTGAGCCGCAGCAAACAAGCTCTTCACAGCGGTAAGGCGGCAAAAACCTATTATTATTATTATTACTAATACTATTACTACTACTAGCAAAATCAAAAAACAATGGATTATACTATTGAACGAAGTACTAGCATAAATTCGTGTGCAGTTCGCTACAGATTTGTTTTTAGAAAATTATTCATCGATGTTGTTCAAACATTATTGCAAATTTTAAAGCCAAAAGTAAATGAATTAATTGTTGAAGAAAGTGATAATTTTGACAAAAATATTAAATGGTATTTTGTTACAACTGTTCAATTGAAAAAAGTAAATGTTGATAGCGGCAGCAGCAGCGATCAATCGCAACAAGAAGAAATCGTTGAAACTATGACAAACGCATCGTTTTACAGTTATACGTCATTGTTAATTAATGTTGATGAACAATTAGATATTTTGCAAGACCAATTTATTAGTGGTGTAGAGAAAATTGAATCAACGCTTGATAAATTTATTAGGTACGGGAGTGGTTGGACTGTAGTTAGAATCATTTCATTTGATTTGAATATTACTCGTTACAATCCTTTAGCTGGCGGAAATAGTACATACATTGAAACACCTGCTTTTATAAAAGCAAAAAGAGCCGTTATAAATGTAAAAAACACAAATGATAGTAAATGTTTTGTATGGAGTGTACTTAGCTATTTTCATTACAGACGTAGAAATATGAATGTTGACTATCTGATGCAATTTGAAAATAATCTAAATTTGACCGGTATTAAGTTTCCTACTACAGTGCATGACATTAAAAAATTTGAAGTGCAAAATTTAAACATTTCTATAACAGTGATTGCTTATGATGCTGCTAAAAAAAAGTTTTTCCCGTACCGTTGTTCAATTTATAGACAACGCGAACATAAAATCAATCTTCTACTATTGTCAAATGATACAACGCCGAAAAAATGGCATTATGTTCTGATAAACACGCGTCAAGGGTATAACGGATTGTCACGGCTACTGAGTCATCACTTGTCTTTGCATAATGGTCAAGTGTTCATTTGTCCATATTGTTTTAGCAAATTTACAACTAACCGACATGCCAATTGCGATGGAAAAACCAATCTAGAAAAACATATGGATTTGTGTTCAACATTTGCAATACAAAGAACAGTACTACCTAAACAGGGTGAAATGTTAAAGTTTAAAAATTTTTCGTACACACTAAAAAATAAGTACATTGCATTTGCCGATTTTGAAAGTTTTATTGTACCAACAAATAACGGTGAGGAGGAGGAGCTCGATGACGATGACGATGAAAATGTTGATGATTTGCTCGGAACTGATATAGGAAATAGCTTTACAAGGAAAACACAAAAACATGTTGCTTGCGGCTATGCGTTTATTATTTTAGACGAATCAGGTGAAATATTCTACGGTCCACGCGTTTATAGAGCTACAAGTGTTGGCGAGAAAATTATTGAACAATTTCTTGATGAGATCATTGCCATAGCTCGAAACTGTTCCATTGATATGCAACAAGAAGTGCCCATGATTGAATTGAATGAAGAACAATTATTAGCTTTTAACAATAGTACAGTATGTTTCTTGTGCAACGATGAATTTAAAGCCAACGAAATTCTACCCCCGCCAAAGGCAGCTTTAGCTTTGATCAAATTTGTAACTAAGTATGCGGCTGCTTTTTCAGTTAAACCTGTGTTTGGATTTTTAAAAACAGACCATGCTTTATCAGCCAAACGACGATCGGCCACATTTCGCGACGAATTATCACTATTCTGCGCATACGCTATATCATGCTCTTTACATGCTTCATCCAGACTATTTATTCCTTTATCCCCCCTCCTTAATCTTTTATCTAATTTGGTGCCGGGCCCGCAAAAGCGGTAGGAGGGGATATGCAACTCTAGGGGTAATGTATCGACAATTTTATTAAGGGCGGTTGATGCAAATCCGCTAAGTTTCGATAAAATACCAGTACCAATTTTACGTCGCACTCGTCGACGACGACAAGTCTTTTTTGCTACCATCCTTTCAATAGCAATGTTGAAACCTGACTAAATAGAAATTAGTTAATCCCCTTAAGACCTGCTGTCGGCTCCGGCTCACTATCAAAAATATTACAAAGTTGTAATGTTGTTATTAGTAGAAAATTTGAAATACTATCACCAGACGATGGGTTTATGTTTATACAACTGTTCAATGCTGTATAATTGTTAAAAAAATTACAAATAACCTTACGTTGATCATTCATATAAGCATACCATTTGTCTAGTCCATCATCAAATAATTTCGATGTTTTATAATTCATTTGAGATTGAACACATAGTTTTATATAAGATAATATATGTGCTTTATTATAAGCTTTTACGCTTAAATTGGCAGTACTGCTGCTGCTGCTGTCTTTTACAGTTTGGTTTAATGATGAAAAATTTAACACATTTTCAACTCTAATATTGTGCAATGTACAAGTACTCAGTGTATAGTATAAGAGTAATATCATACTAATTGTGTATATTATGAATGTAACAAATAGTATGATTATTTTCATTTCTTGTCCTATTGACTTGACTCCCATCGTGTCTGCCGGCAAACTAAGTTTGCAGTGACATGCAACTGAACGCATGACGCATGTGTGCAGCTATGCATGACCAGACATGTCTGAACATGTCCATGAGTCATCAACCTTTGACTATAAATAGTCATGCAGAACAATGTTTGTACATCAGTTGTGCACAGTTGTTGATCACACACAAGGTAAGTTAAATGAAGTGCAATAATCAACATATATATATATAATTTATTATATTTGAACAAGAAGAAACCTAATCCTTTAATTCAAATTGCCACAATTTAAAAAAAAAAAAAAATTTAAAATTTTAAATATTATTAATTTAAAAATGTTCCTCTGATCAGCTGAATCTACGGCCGCTGTCGCGACCGTCGATTCAGCCTTATATCAGAGGGACGACCTTCGCTGTGCACAACCTGCATTATTAAATTGTGGCAACCTGAATTAAATGACTGTACATTCGCGCGCGTAATCTTAGCAGTAAATCTATGCGGCATGAATGTTTCAATTTCGGCATCTTCGTTGCCCCGACGTCCTACATTTGCTACCCTAATGATAACAGCATCCTTGTTGAAGGAGCGCACAATACGCGCACCTAAAACAGGATACTGAAATGCATCGGATAAATGTTTTAACGCAATTGTACGACGTCGGGATGGGTCTGAAAATCTTATCAGCCCATCGAAATCGAATTCATGACGTATAGAGTTAGATGCTAAGATTGCGCGTGGACGACTATAAGGATGAGCTTGCTGGTGTGATGTGAAGGCGGGTGAGATTCTTGTTGTGGGGGCGGGGGGTATCCGGACTTGTGATGTGACGGCGGGGGAGATTCTTGTTGTGGGGGCGGGGGGTATCCGGACTTGTGATGTGACGGCGGGGGAGATTCTTGTTGTGGGGGCGGGGGGTATCCGGACTTGTGATGTGACGGCGGGGGAGATTCTTGTTGTGGGGGCGGGGGGTATCCGGACTTGTGATGTGACGGCGGGGGAGATTCTTGTTGTGGGGGCGGGGGGTATCCGGACTTGTGATGTGACGGCGGGGGAGATTCTTGTTGTGGGGGCGGGGGGTATCCGTGATGTGAAGGCGGGTGAGATTCTTGTTGTGGGGGCGGGGGGTATCCGTGATGTGAAGGCGGGTGAGATTCTTGTTGTGGGGGCGGGGGGTATCCGGACTTGTGATGTGACGGCGGGGGAGATTCTTGTTGTGGGGGCGGGGGGTATCCGTGATGTGAAGGCGGGTGAGATTCTTGTTGTGGGGGGTATCCGTTGGTGTGATGCGAAGGCGGGGGGCATCGCAGCAGCTCGGGTGACGGGTGGTGGCGGTGGCGTGTATACCACAAGCTGCTGGCAATGCGGCGATGAAGGGGGAGGCTGATCGGCGCTGGAAACCTGTTGCTGACCCGTTTGATGAAGTGGATACTGCCAGAGGTTTTGCTGCTTTAGTTGTCTTTCAGCTCTGGTCAACAGATCCAATAATGAATCATCATCTTCGTCAAACAGGTTGGCAGGTGCGTCGTCGCTTCGCAATAGTTCAGCCTCCAGCATAGCCATTGCCCCGTCCTCGGTCCACAACTCGTTAGTGTAAATGTCCTGTAAATCAAGCAAAAATATATAGTTTTTTTTTTTTTTCAGTTGGTGATTGAAAATGTTGCCGCGAGCAAGAAAGCGTTGCATTCATTGTTCCAACAACAACAGTGACGTCATCAACAGTGACGATAGTGATGAGAAGAAAGCGGTAAATTACTTTAAAGAAATCGATAGGCTTGACTCATTTTTTAAAGGTAATAAAACTATTTGGCCGCATCAATATCCAAAACCGAATCATTTAGCAGAGGCTGGCTTCTACTTTTTAAAAGTTTTCGATAGAACAAAATGTGTTTTTTGCAATGTAGTTTTGGAAAATTGGGAAGTGAGTGATTATGCTATTCTTGAACATAAAAAATGGTCGCCAAAGTGTGGCTTCATAAACAATTATCTTGTTGGTAATATTCGTACAAAATTTGAAATACTATCACCAGACGATGGGTTTATGTTTATACAACTGTTCAATGCTGTATAATTGTTAAAAAAATTACAAATAACCTTACGTTGATCATTCATATAAGCATACCATTTGTCTAGTCCATCATCAAATAATTTCGATGTTTTATAATTCATTTGAGATTGAACACATAGTTTTATATAAGATAATATATGTGCTTTATTATAAGCTTTTACGCTTAAATTGGCAGTACTGCTGCTGCTGCTGTCTTTTACAGTTTGGTTTAATGATGAAAAATTTAACACATTTTCAACTCTAATATTGTGCAATGTACAAGTACTCAGTGTATAGTATAAGAGTAATATCATACTAATTGTGTATATTATGAATGTAACAAATAGTATGATTATTTTCATTTCTTGTCCTATTGACTTGACTCCCATCGTGTCTGCCGGCAAACTAAGTTTGCAGTGACATGCAACTGAACGCATGACGCATGTGTGCAGCTATGCATGACCAGACATGTCTGAACATGTCCATGAGTCATCAACCTTTGACTATAAATAGTCATGCAGAACAATGTTTGTACATCAGTTGTGCACAGTTGTTGATCACACACAAGGTAAGTTAAATGAAGTGCAATAATCAACATATATATATATAATTTATTATATTTGAACAAGAAGAAACCTAATCCTTTAATTCAAATTGAAATGAAGTGCACATATATATATAATTTATTATATTTGAACAAGAAGAAACCTAATCCTTTAATTCAAATTGCCACAATTTAAAAAAAAAAAAAAAAAAAAAAAAAAAAAAATTTAAAATTTTAAATATTATTAATTTAAAAATGTTCCTCTGATCAGCTGAATCTACGGCCGCTGTCGCGACCGTCGATTCAGCCTTATATCAGAGGGACGACCTTCGCTGTGTACAACCTGCATTATTAAATTGTGGCAACCTGAATTAAATGACTGTACATTCGCGCGCGTAATCTTAGCAGTAAATCTATGCGGCATGAATGTTTCAATTTCGGCATCTTCGTTGCCCCGACGTCCTACATTTGCTACCCTAATGATAACAGCATCCTTGTTGAAGGAGCGCACAATACGCGCACCTAAAACAGGATACTGAAATGCATCGGATAAATGTTTTAACGCAATTGTACGACGTCGGGATGGGTCTGAAAATCTTATCAGCCCATCGAAATCGAATTCATGACGTATAGAGTTAGATGCTAAGATTGCGCGTGGACGACTATAAGGATGAGCTTGCTGGTGTGATGTGAAGGCGGGTGAGATTCTTGTTGTGGGGGCGGGGGGTATCCGTGATGTGAAGGCGGGTGAGATTCTTGTTGTGGGGGCGGGGGGTATCCGTGATGTGAAGGCGGGTGAGATTCTTGTTGTGGGGGCGGGGGGTATCCGGACTTGTGATGTGACGGCGGGGGAGATTCTTGTTGTGGGGGGTATCCGTTGGTGTGATGCGAAGGCGGGGGGCATCGCAGCAGCTCGGGTGACGGGTGGTGGCGGTGGCGTGTATACCACAAGCTGCTGGCAATGCGGCGATGAAGGGGGAGGCTGATCGGCGCTGGAAACCTGTTGCTGACCCGTTTGATGAAGTGGATACTGCCAGAGGTTTTGCTGCTTTAGTTGTCTTTCAGCTCTGGTCAACAGATCCAATAATGAATCATCTTCGTCAAACAGGTTGGCAGGTGCGGTGTCGCTTCGCAATAGTTCAGCCTCCAGCATAGCCATTGCCCCGTCCTCGGTCCACAACTCGTTAGTGTAAATGTCCTGTAAATCAAGCAAAAATATATAGTTTTTTTTTTTTTTTCAGTTGGTGATTGAAAATGTTGCCGCGAGCAAGAAAGCGTTGCATTCATTGTTCCAACAACAACAGTGACGTCATCAACAGTGACGATAGTGATGAGAAGAAAGCGGTAAATTACTTTAAAGAAATCGATAGGCTTGACTCATTTTTTAAAGGTAATAAAACTATTTGGCCGCATCAATATCCAAAACCGAATCATTTAGCAGAGGCTGGCTTCTACTTTTTAAAAGTTTTCGATAGAACAAAATGTGTTTTTTGCAATGTAGTTTTGGAAAATTGGGAAGTGAGTGATTATGCTATTCTTGAACATAAAAAATGGTCGCCAAAGTGTGGCTTCATAAACAATTATCTTGTTGGTAATATTCGTACAACTTCAACTTTTCAGAAAAACCCTGACTACAATGAACAATACGAACGTGAAAATTCATTTATGAAAATGGAATGTTTGCCGAAAAATTTCAAACAGTTAGCAAGTGAGGGATTTTATTACGGTATTGATTTTTCAAATTCGAATGGATTTGGTCTTATTTGCAGTGGTTGTCGTATGTGGGCAGACACATCGATCAATAAATACCAATTGAGGGATTTACACATACAATCATCGCCAAATTGTGATTTTGTTAAAAAAAGTCGTGAAGAAGAAGAAGAAGAAGAAGAAGAAGATAAAGACATAACCTATTAGCAGTGTGTGCGATAAGTATTCCAGTTTTAATTAGCAGTTAAGTGTGAAGAACAATAAAGAGTGGGCTAATCAGTTTTTGCGGTACATTAGAAGAACATTATTTAGAAGTATTCAGTTGAAAAAACTAACAGTGAAGTGTGAACAACAACAACAACAAAGACAATAAAGTGTGAGCTAATCAGTTTTAGGAGCACATTAGTAGTATTCAAAAGACTGATAACATTAGTTTGTATGAGAAGAAAACTGACAACAAACAGAAAACTACTGTTGGATTAGAAGAATGTATTTCAAGTGAGTTGAGTAAATGGAAAATAAACTTACATTGGTTCCGCTGTTGTTTGGCGCTGCCATAGCCGAGGATTGATCTGATGACATCGTTGGAGTTTCAAACTGATACTAACAGAAGGACACAGTTTTTCGTCATTATATATTATCAACTTGATGAATATAGATGGTAAGAAGTTGAAAGAAAGTATATCTGTTTTGTGCATATGTTGTATGCGAAATTTAGTGCAGATGTGCGGAACACTGATAAGGAAACGTTTGCAAATTTCTTAAGGAACGGTCAAAATGTGTGTGCGCACCTTGCATGACTCTGTAACGGACCTAACATCTGCTAGCCGAGTGAAAGATATTAATTTATTCATTGTGCAGTGCACATGCATACTTATATAATTATTATTGCAACCCCCACATGTTCTGCGTGATAACAAACTGACAGTTGATGGTACCGAGCGGCGCAAAATTATAAAAGCATCGAGCGACATGATATTGCTTGCATTCGATTATAGTGCGACGTTTCATGCACAGTGCAAATGGACAAGCAACAATCCGATAAAGCAGAGGCTGTGCCAACAAGCGAAGAAGCAGTCACACCATCAAACAACACGTAAGTATAATAACTTTTTAAATTAATTATAAACTGTAAAAAATTAACAACAAGTTTTGCAAGTGTTTTCATCGACTGATTGAAAAACAAATATGATTAAAATGTTATACTCTAACAATCAAACTGAAAAAAGCGACAGTAATCAATTTGACTACTTTGAAAACAATTGACTAACAACTGCAAACGTCGACTGTGGAGGTAATAATAATTGTGCTTGAAGTAAACTGGAAAATATCTGATTTATGATCGTTTGCAATTAAATTTTGAAAAACAATTGTCTAACAACTGCAAACGCCGGCTGAGGAGGAGGTAATAATTGTGCTTGAAGTAAACTGGAAAATATCTGATTTATGATCATTGTGCGTTTGCTATTTTATTCTATACAATTATTTCATTCTATATGTTTGTTTTTCAGCCTGGTTGAGTCGATAGCGCACGACAAGGAGGTGGAAATGGCAAGCGAGGAATGGTGCGTGGTTGACAGCAGCGAATCATCGCCACCGCCGAAACGTGTGCACTTTTCCACAGCGTGCGATACGCCAAAACGTGGCGGACGGGGCCGCGGCATTTATTTTGCCGAACAACGACGCGTCATCGCTCAGGGCAGAGGCCGGCAAATTGATGTGACCGGTGTGAGCGCGGACTCGTCCAGTCGCAATTGTGGTCAGCAAGCGGAAGCATCATCATCATCGTCGTTGCCCCGACGTCCTACATTTGCTACCCTAATGATAACAGCATCCTTGTTGAAGGAGCGCACAATACGCGCACCTAAAACAGGATACTGAAATGCATCGGATAAATGTTTTAACGCAATTGTACGACGTCGGGATGGGTCTGAAAATCTTATCAGCCCATCGAAATCGAATTCATGACGTATAGAGTTAGATGCTAAGATTGCGCGTGGACGACTATAAGGATGAGCTTGCTGGTGTGATGTGAAGGCGGGTGAGATTCTTGTTGTGGGGGCGGGGGGTATCCGTGATGTGAAGGCGGGTGAGATTCTTGTTGTGGGGGCGGGGGGTATCCGGACTTGTGATGTGACGGCGGGGGAGATTCTTGTTGTGGGGGGTATCCGTTGGTGTGATGCGAAGGCGGGGGGCATCGCAGCAGCAGCTCGGGTGACGGGTGGTGGCGGTGGCGTGTATACCACAAGCTGCTGGCAATGCGGCGATGAAGGGGGAGGCTGATCGACGCTGGAAACCTGTTGCTGACCCGTTTGATGAAGTGGTTGCTGCCAGAGGTTTTGCTGTTTGAGTTGTCTTTCAGCTCTGGTCAACAGATCCAATAATGAATCATCATCTTCGTCAAACAGGTTGGCAGGTGCGTCGTCGCTTCGCAATAGTTCAGCCTCCAGCATAGCCATTGCCCCGTCCTCGGTCCACAACTCGTTAGTGTAAATGACCTGTAAATCAAGCAAAAATATATAGTTTTTTTTTTTTTTTCAGTTGGCGATTGAAAATGTTGCCGCGAGCAAGAAAGCGTTGCATTCATTGTTCCAACAACAACAGTGACGTCATCAACAGTGACGATAGTGATGAGAAGAAAGCGGTAAATTACTTTAAAGAAATCGATAGGCTTGACTCATTTTTTAAAGGTAATAAAACTATTTGGCCGCATCAATATCCAAAACCGAATCATTTAGCAGAGGCTGGCTTCTACTTTTTAAAAGTTTTCGATAGAACAAAATGTGTTTTTTGCAATGTAGTTTTGGAAAATTGGGAAGTGAGTGATTATGCTATTCTTGAACATAAAAAATGGTCGCCAAAGTGTGGCTTCATAAACAATTATCTTGTTGGTAATATTCGTACAACTTCAACTTTTCAGAAAAACCCAGACTACAATGAACAATACGAACGTGAAAATTCATTTATGAAAATGGAATGTTTGCCGAAAAATTTCAAACAGTTAGCAAGTGAGGGATTTTATTACGGTATTGATTTTTCAAATTCGAATGGATTTGGCCTTATTTGCAGTGGTTGTCGTATGTGGGCAGACACATCGATCAATAAATACCAATTGAGGGATTTACACATACAATCATCGCCAAATTGTGATTTTGTTAAAAAAAGTTGTGAAGAAGAAGAAAAAGAAGAAGAAAAAGAAGAAGAAGAAGAAGAAGAAGATAAAGACATAACCTATTAGCAGTGTGTGCGATAAGTATTCCAGTTTTAATTAGCAGTTAAGTGTGAAGAACAATAAAGAGTGGGCTAATCAGTTTTTGCGGTACATTAGAAGAACATTATTTAGAAGTATTCAGTTGAAAAAACTAACAGTGAAGTGTGAACAACAACAACAACAACAAAGACAATAAAGTGTGAGCTAATCAGTTTTAGGAGCACATTAGTAGTATTCAAAAGACTGATAACATTAGTTTGTATGAGAAGAAAACTGACAACAAACAGAAAACTACTGTTGGATTAGAAGAATGTATTTCAAGTGAGTTGAGTAAATGGAAAATAAACTTACATTGGTTCCGCTGTTGTTTGGCGCTGCCATAGCCGAGGATTGATCTGATGACATCGTTGGAGTTTCAAACTGATACTAACAGAAGGACACAGTTTTTCGTCATTATATATTATCAACTTGATGAATATAGATGGTAAGAAGTTGAAAGAAAGTATATCTGTTTTGTGCATATGTTGTATGCGAAATTTAGTGCAGATGTGCGGAACACTGATAAGGAAACGTTTGCAAATTTCTTAAGGAACGGTCAAAATGTGTGTGCGCACCTTGCATGACTCTGTAACGGACCTAACATCTGCTAGCCGAGTGAAAGATATTAATTTATTCATTGTGCAGTGCACATGCATACTTATATAATTATTATTGCAACCCCCACATGTTCTGCGTGATAACAAACTGACAGTTGATGGTACCGAGCGGCGCAAAATTATAAAAGCATCGAGCGACATGATATTGCTTGCATTCGATTATAAGGATGAGCTTGCTGGTGTGATGTGAAGGCGGGGGGGATTGTGGTGGCGGCGGGGGGTATCCGTGATGTGAAGGCGGGTGAGATTCTTGTTGTGGGGGCGGGGGGTATCCGGACTTGTGATGTGACGGCGGGGGAGATTCTTGTTGTGGGGGGTATCCGTTGGTGTGATGCGAAGGCGGGGGGCATCGCAGCAGCAGCTCGGGTGACGGGTGGTGGCGGTGGCGTGTATACCACAAGCTGCTGGCAATGCGGCGATGAAGGGGGAGGCTGATCGACGCTGGAAACCTGTTGCTGACCCGTTTGATGAAGTGGATACTGCCAGAGGTTTTGCTGCTTTATTTGTCTTTCAGCTCTGGTCAACAGATCCAATAATGAATCATCATCTTCGTCAAACAGGTTGGCAGGTGCGTCGTCGCTTCGCAATAGTTCAGCCTCCAGCATAGCCATTGCCCCGTCCTCGGTCCACAACTCGTTAGTGTAAATGACCTGTAAATCAAGCAAAAATATATAGTTTTTTTTTTTTTTCAGTTGGCGATTGAAAATGTTGCCGCGAGCAAGAAAGCGTTGCATTCATTGTTCCAACAACAACAGTGACGTCATCAACAGTGACGATAGTGATGAGAAGAAAGCGGTAAATTACTTTAAAGAAATCGATAGGCTTGACTCATTTTTTAAAGGTAATAAAACTATTTGGCCGCATCAATATCCAAAACCGAATCATTTAGCAGAGGCTGGCTTCTACTTTTTAAAAGTTTTCGATAGAACAAAATGTGTTTTTTGCAATGTAGTTTTGGAAAATTGGGAAGTGAGTGATTATGCTATTCTTGAACATAAAAAATGGTCGCCAAAGTGTGGCTTCATAAACAATTATCTTGTTGGTAATATTCGTACAACTTCAACTTTTCAGAAAAACCCTGACTACAATGAACAATACGAACGTGAAAATTCATTTATGAAAATGGAATGTTTGCCGAAAAATTTCAAACAGTTAGCAAGTGAGGGATTTTATTACGGTATTGATTTTTCAAATTCGAATGGATTTGGTCTTATTTGCAGTGGTTGTCGTATGTGGGCAGACACATCGATCAATAAATACCAATTGAGGGATTTACACATACAATCATCGCCAAATTGTGATTTTGTTAAAAAAAGTTGTGAAGAAGAAGAAAAAGAAGAAGAAGAAGAAGAAGAAGATAAAGACATAACCTATTAGCAGTGTGTGCGATAAGTATTCCAGTTTTAATTAGCAGTTAAGTGTGAAGAACAATAAAGAGTGGGCTAATCAGTTTTTGCGGTACATTAGAAGAACATTATTTAGAAGTATTCAGTTGAAAAAACTAACAGTGAAGTGTGAACAACAACAACAACAACAACAACAAAGACAATAAAGTGTGAGCTAATCAGTTTTAGGAGCACATTAGTAGTATTCAAAAGACTGATAACATTAGTTTGTATGAGAAGAAAACTGACAACAAACAGAAAACTACTGTTGGATTAGAAGAATGTATTTCAAGTGAGTTGAGTAAATGGAAAATAAACTTACATTGGTTCCGCTGTTGTTTGGCGCTGCCATAGCCGAGGATTGATCTGATGACATCGTTGGAGTTTCAAACTGATACTAACAGAAGGACACAGTTTTTCGTCATTATATATTATCAACTTGATGAATATAGATGGTAAGAAGTTGAAAGAAAGTATATCTGTTTTGTGCATATGTTGTATGCGAAATTTAGTGCAGATGTGCGGAACACTGATAAGGAAACGTTTGCAAATTTCTTAAGGAACGGTCAAAATGTGTGTGCGCACCTTGCATGACTCTGTAACGGACCTAACATCTGCTAGCCGAGTGAAAGATATTAATTTATTCATTGTGCAGTGCACATGCATACTTATATAATTATTATTGCAACCCCCACATGTTCTGCGTGATAACAAACTGACAGTTGATGGTACCGAGCGGCGCAAAATTATAAAAGCATCGAGCGACATGATATTGCTTGCATTCGATTATAGTGCGACGTTTCATGCACAGTGCAAATGGACAAGCAACAATCCGATAAAGCAGAGGCTGTGCCAACAAGCGAAGAAGCAGTCACACCATCAAACAACACGTAAGTATAATAACTTTTTAAATTAATTATAAACTGTAAAAAATTAACAACAAGTTTTGCAAGTGTTTTCATCGACTGATTGAAAAACAAATATGATTAAAATGTTATACTCTAACAATCAAACTGAAAATCTTATCAGCCCATCGAAATCGAATTCATGACGTATAGAGTTAGATGCTAAGATTGCGCGTGGACGACTATAAGGATGAGCTTGCTGGTGTGATGTGAAGGCGGGGGGGATTGTGGTGGCGGCGGGGGGTATCCGTGATGTGAAGGCGGGTGAGATTCTTGTTGTGGGGGCGGGGGGTATCCGGACTTGTGATGTGACGGCGGGGGAGATTCTTGTTGTGGGGGGTATCCGTTGGTGTGATGCGAAGGCGGGGGGCATCGCAGCAGCAGCTCGGGTGACGGGTGGTGGCGGTGGCGTGTATACCACAAGCTGCTGGCAATGCGGCGATGAAGGGGGAGGCTGATCGGCGCTGGAAACCTGTTGCTGACCCGTTTGATGAAGTGGATACTGCCAGAGGTTTTGCTGCTTTAGCTGTCTTTCAGCTCTGGTCAACAGATCCAATAATGAATCATCATCTTCGTCAAACAGGTTGGCAGGTGCGTCGTCGCTTCGCAATAGTTCAGCCTCCAGCATAGCCATTGCCCCGTCCTCGGTCCACAACTCGTTAGTGTAAATGTCCTGTAAATCAAGCAAAAATATATAGTTTTTTTTTTTTTTCAGTTGGTGATTGAAAATGTTGCCGCGAGCAAGAAAGCGTTGCATTCATTGTTCCAACAACAACAGTGACGTCATCAACAGTGACGATAGTGATGAGAAGAAAGCGGTAAATTACTTTAAAGAAATCGATAGGCTTGACTCATTTTTTAAAGGTAATAAAACTATTTGGCCGCATCAATATCCAAAACCGAATCATTTAGCAGAGGCTGGCTTCTACTTTTTAAAAGTTTTCGATAGAACAAAATGTGTTTTTTGCAATGTAGTTTTGGAAAATTGGGAAGTGAGTGATTATGCTATTCTTGAACATAAAAAATGGTCGCCAAAGTGTGGCTTCATAAACAATTATCTTGTTGGTAATATTCGTACAACTTCAACTTTTCAGAAAAACCCAGACTACAATGAACAATACGAACGTGAAAATTCATTTATGAAAATGGAATGTTTGCCGAAAAATTTCAAACAGTTAGCAAGTGAGGGATTTTATTACGGTATTGATTTTTCAAATTCGAATGGATTTGGTCTTATTTGCAGTGGTTGTCGTATGTGGGCAGACACATCGATCAATAAATACCAATTGAGGGATTTACACATACAATCATCGCCAAATTGTGATTTTGTTAAAAAAAGTTGTGAAGAAGAAGAAAAAGAAGAAGAAGAAGAAGAAGAAGAAGAAGATAAAGACATAACCTATTAGCAGTGTGTGCGATAAGTATTCCAGTTTTAATTAGCAGTTAAGTGTGAAGAACAATAAAGAGTGGGCTAATCAGTTTTTGCGGTACATTAGAAGAACATTATTTAGAAGTATTCAGTTGAAAAAACTAACAGTGAAGTGTGAACAACAACAACAACAACAAAGACAATAAAGTGTGAGCTAATCAGTTTTAGGAGCACATTAGTAGTATTCAAAAGACTGATAACATTAGTTTGTATGAGAAGAAAACTGACAACAAACAGAAAACTACTGTTGGATTAGAAGAATGTATTTCAAGTGAGTTGAGTAAATGGAAAATAAACTTACATTGGTTCCGCTGTTGTTTGGCGCTGCCATAGCCGAGGATTGATCTGATGACATCGTTGGAGTTTCAAACTGATACTAACAGAAGGACACAGTTTTTCGTCATTATATATTATCAACTTGATGAATATAGATGGTAAGAAGTTGAAAGAAAGTATATCTGTTTTGTGCATATGTTGTATGCGAAATTTAGTGCAGATGTGCGGAACACTGATAAGGAAACGTTTGCAAATTTCTTAAGGAACGGTCAAAATGTGTGTGCGCACCTTGCATGACTCTGTAACGGACCTAACATCTGCTAGCCGAGTGAAAGATATTAATTTATTCATTGTGCAGTGCACATGCATACTTATATAATTATTATTGCAACCCCCACATGTTCTGCGTGATAACAAACTGACAGTTGATGGTACCGAGCGGCGCAAAATTATAAAAGCATCGAGCGACATGATATTGCTTGCATTCGATTATAGTGCGACGTTTCATGCACAGTGCAAATGGACAAGCAACAATCCGATAAAGCAGAGGCTGTGCCAACAAGCGAAGAAGCAGTCACACCATCAAACAACACGTAAGTATAATAACTTTTTAAATTAATTATAAACTGTAAAAAATTAACAACAAGTTTTGCAAGTGTTTTCATCGACTGATTGAAAAACAAATATGATTAAAATGTTATACTCTAACAATCAAACTGACGACTATAAGGATGAGCTTGCTGGTGTGATGTGAAGGCGGGTGAGATTCTTGTTGTGGGGGCGGGGGGTATCCGTGATGTGAAGGCGGGTGAGATTCTTGTTGTGGGGGCGGGGGGTATCCGGACTTGTGATGTGACGGCGGGGGAGATTCTTGTTGTGGGGGGTATCCGTTGGTGTGATGCGAAGGCGGGGGGCATCGCAGCAGCAGCTCGGGTGACGGGTGGTGGCGGTGGCGTGTATACCACAAGCTGCTGGCAATGCGGCGATGAAGGGGGAGGCTGATCGGCGCTGGAAACCTGTTGCTGACCCGTTTGATGAAGTGGATACTGCCAGAGGTTTTGCTGCTTTAGTTGTCTTTCAGCTCTGGTCAACAGATCCAATAATGAATCATCATCTTCGTCAAACAGGTTGGCAGGTGCGTCGTCGCTTCGCAATAGTTCAGCCTCCAGCATAGCCATTGCCCCGTCCTCGGTCCACAACTCGTTAGTGTAAATGTCCTGTAAATCAAGCAAAAATATATAGTTTTTTTTTTTTTTTTCAGTTGGTGATTGAAAATGTTGCCGCGAGCAAGAAAGCGTTGCATTCATTGTTCCAACAACAACAGTGACGTCATCAACAGTGACGATAGTGATGAGAAGAAAGCGGTAAATTACTTTAAAGAAATCGATAGGCTTGACTCATTTTTTAAAGGTAATAAAACTATTTGGCCGCATCAATATCCAAAACCGAATCATTTAGCAGAGGCTGGCTTCTACTTTTTAAAAGTTTTCGATAGAACAAAATGTGTTTTTTGCAATGTAGTTTTGGAAAATTGGGAAGTGAGTGATTATGCTATTCTTGAACATAAAAAATGGTCGCCAAAGTGTGGCTTCATAAACAATTATCTTGTTGGTAATATTCGTACAACTTCAACTTTTCAGAAAAACCCAGACTACAATGAACAATACGAACGTGAAAATTCATTTATGAAAATGGAATGTTTGCCGAAAAATTTCAAACAGTTAGCAAGTGAGGGATTTTATTACGGTATTGATTTTTCAAATTCGAATGGATTTGGTCTTATTTGCAGTGGTTGTCGTATGTGGGCAGACACATCGATCAATAAATACCAATTGAGGGATTTACACATACAATCATCGCCAAATTGTGATTTTGTTAAAAAAAGTTGTGAAGAAGAAGAAAAAGAAGAAGAAGAAGAAGAAGAAGAAGATAAAGACATAACCTATTAGCAGTGTGTGCGATAAGTATTCCAGTTTTAATTAGCAGTTAAGTGTGAAGAACAATAAAGAGTGGGCTAATCAGTTTTTGCGGTACATTAGAAGAACATTATTTAGAAGTATTCAGTTGAAAAAACTAACAGTGAAGTGTGAACAACAACAACAACAACAAAGACAATAAAGTGTGAGCTAATCAGTTTTAGGAGCACATTAGTAGTATTCAAAAGACTGATAACATTAGTTTGTATGAGAAGAAAACTGACAACAAACAGAAAACTACTGTTGGATTAGAAGAATGTATTTCAAGTGAGTTGAGTAAATGGAAAATAAACTTACATTGGTTCCGCTGTTGTTTGGCGCTGCCATAGCCGAGGATTGATCTGATGACATCGTTGGAGTTTCAAACTGATACTAACAGAAGGACACAGTTTTTCGTCATTATATATTATCAACTTGATGAATATAGATGGTAAGAAGTTGAAAGAAAGTATATCTGTTTTGTGCATATGTTGTATGCGAAATTTAGTGCAGATGTGCGGAACACTGATAAGGAAACGTTTGCAAATTTCTTAAGGAACGGTCAAAATGTGTGTGCGCACCTTGCATGACTCTGTAACGGACCTAACATCTGCTAGCCGAGTGAAAGATATTAATTTATTCATTGTGCAGTGCACATGCATACTTATATAATTATTATTGCAACCCCCACATGTTCTGCGTGATAACAAACTGACAGTTGATGGTACCGAGCGGCGCAAAATTATAAAAGCATCGAGCGACATGATATTGCTTGCATTCGATTATAGTGCGACGTTTCATGCACAGTGCAAATGGACAAGCAACAATCCGATAAAGCAGAGGCTGTGCCAACAAGCGAAGAAGCAGTCACACCATCAAACAACACGTAAGTATAATAACTTTTTAAATTAATTATAAACTGTAAAAAATTAACAACAAGTTTTGCAAGTGTTTTCATCGACTGATTGAAAAACAAATATGATTAAAATGTTATACTCTAACAATCAAACTGAAAAAAGCGACAGTAATCAATTTGACTACTTTGAAAACAATTGACTAACAACTGCAAACGTCGACTGTGGAGGTAATAATAATTGTGCTTGAAGTAAACTGGAATACTATGTGATTTATGATTATTTGCAAATAAATTTTGAAAAACAATTGTCTAACAACTGCAAACGCCGGCTGAGGAGGAGGAGGTAATAATTGTGCTTGAAGTAAACTGGAAAAACATACTATCTGATTTATGATCATTGTGCGTTTGCTATTTTATTCTATACAATTATTTCATTCTATATGTTTGTTTTTCAGCCTGGTTGAGTCGATAGCGCACGACAAGGAGGTGGAAATGGCAAGCGAGGAATGGTGCGTGGTTGACAGCAGCGAATCATCGCCACCGCCGAAACGTGTGCACTTTTCCACAGCGTGCGATACGCCAAAACGTGGCGGACGGGGCCGCGGCATTTATTTTGCCGAACAACGACGCGTCATCGCTCAGGGCAGAGGCCGGCAAATTGATGTGACCGGTGTGAGCGCGGACTCGTCCAGTCGCAATTGTGGTCAGCAAGCGGAAGCATCATCATCATCGTCGTCACTGGTGCTGCTAGATGTGACGAACTCGTCACAGCCGAGGATCGTGAACGCTACTAAAATCGACAACGAAGTTGAAAACGTTGAGCCGCAGCAAACAAGCTCTTCACAGCGGTAAGGCGGCAAAAACCTATTATTATTATTATTACTAATACTATTACTACTACTAGCAAAATCAAAAAACAATGGATTATACTATTGAACGAAGTACTAGCATAAATTCGTGTGCAGTTCGCTACAGATTTGTTTTTAGAAAATTATTCATCGATGTTGTTCAAACATTATTGCAAATTTTAAAGCCAAAAGTAAATGAATTAATTGTTGAAGAAAGTGATAATTTTGACAAAAATATTAAATGGTATTTTGTTACAACTGTTCAATTGAAAAAAGTAAATGTTGATAGCGGCAGCAGCAGCAGCGATCAATCGCAACAAGAAGAAATCGTTGAAACTATGACAAACGCATCGTTTTACAGTTATACGTCATTGTTAATTAATGTTGATGAACAATT
>NW_024090698.1:0-28127 GCF_014356525.2 Nilaparvata lugens
ACAATGTAATAATATTATCGTTATACTAATTGCATTTAATTTTTATTTCATTGATTATTTTCTATAGCCTCTTTGTAAAATTCTTTGAATAATTAGCATTAATGTAATTAATGTAAATACGTATATAGCTAGTAATATTGTAATCTACATAAATAAGTATTCAAACAATTCAATCAATCAATCTCCCGGTCGTGTGTTGATGGGAAGGATATTATTTTATATCCTTCTTAGAGAATCGACAATTATTTGTTGAAACACCGTCAATTAATGAAGTTACATTACAATATAATATTACGTTATTCAAACTGCATTTAATATTTATTCTCATTGATCTATTTTCATAATTTGTAAAATTCGTTGAATAGTTAGCAATATTGTCATTTAATTGAATAAGTGTATAAGCCAGTAATTATTGTAACATGCATGATAAAGAAATCTAATAAAATCTCTCTCTCTCTCACACACACACACACACACACACACACACACACAACACACACACACACACACCACACACACACACACACACACACACACACACACACACACACACACACCACACACCACACTCTCTCTCTCTCTCTCTCTCCCTGGTCGTGTGTTCAATGGGGAGGATATTTATAACCTTTTCAGAGAATCGACAATTATTTGTGGAGACATTCATTGATTCATGTAGTTACATCACAATATTATATTAACGTTAATCAAACTGCATTTAATCTTTAATCTCATTGATCTATTTTTCATAATTGTAAAATTGTTGAATAACTGGCATTATGTAAATAAGTGATAAGCCAGTAAATATTGTAACATACATGAATAAAGAAATCTAATCAAATCTCACACACACACACACACACAACACACACACACACACACACACTCTCTCTCTCTCTCTCCTCTCTCTCTCTCTCTCTCTCTCTCTCTCCTCTCTCTCTCTCTCTCTCTCTTTTCCCTGGTCGTGTGTCAATGGGGAGGATATTTATATCCTTCTTAGAGAATCGACAATTATTGTTGAAACACCGCGATTTATGAAGTTACATTACAATTAATATTATCGTTATACTAATTGCATTAATTTTTATTCCCATTGATCAATCGTTATACTTTGTGAAATTCGTTGAATAACTAGTATTAATGTCATTTAATGTAAATTAGTGTATGAGCTAGTAAATATTGTAACAAATAAAACAAATAAATACACTACAGACTATTTCTCAGAAGATTGGCCTTAAAATATCTTTTGAAAAAACAGAACTCATGCTAACTGATCCACCTCTTGCAAAGAAATCCGTATAGGAGATCAAGAAATAAAGATTGTAGACAGTTTCAAATATCTAGGTGAAATCATAACCTACAATCTCAATGAGAATCGAACGTGGGACAGTAGACTGAATAGTTGAGAAGAGCACAGTATGCCACAAAGAACACTTACAACAAGAAATCACTATCAATAGCCACAAAATTGAAGCATTACAAGACAGTCACTCAACCGGTAATAACTTACGCAAGTGAAACCATCTTTAAACTGCCAATACCATCGCAATAGACAAATACTAAAAATCGAAAGAAGAATCATCAGAACCTGTATTAACAGAACTATCAAGTAGATGGACACTGGAGATTAGCTGCCAACGAAACTGTTACAAAGAAATTGAACCTGTCACAAGTACAATAAAAAAAAGCGAATATCTTCTTCGGTCACCTGATTAGAGCTTCGGAGGACAGACTAAGCAGAAGAATATTGAAAAGTTGTGGAAAAGTGAAACAAATATAAAATGGATTGACGAACTCAAGGAGGATATGAGAGAGTTTGAATATAACATTCGAAGATTTGAAGAACAAGTCGGACAAAATCAGAATCCGAAGGACAAACAGACCAGACTGCAGATCAAAGTCAGACACAGAATGGGAAGAGTGATTTCGGACGAGGAAAGGAAATTAATTCTGAACGAATGAAGAAATATTGGGCTGAGAGAGGACGGAGTAAAGGTGGAAGATACTGACTACAGTGGTCAATGAAGGCCATAAAATTATAATAATAATAATAATAATTGTAACTACATAAATAAAGAAATCTAATCTCTTCCCTCATGTTGTCCTCTTGTTCGTTCATTCAAACACACTCTCTCTATATCTTTCATCTCACTCTCTCTCACACACAACACTGTCCTCCTCTCCCCTGTCGGTGTTATAATGGGAAGGATATTTTTTATATGAATGAAAGTGACTCAAATGTGCTAGTGATGGCATACATGTTTATAATCATACTTCTAAATGTGTATACTCTTTATTATATCTTATAGGCCGTGTGGTTGATGTGAAGGATTTATTTAAAAAAATCAAAATCATATTTATTCGCCAATTATAAAGATAACAATAATAAATAGCAAATACTTCATACGGTACTTATACAAAATAGAAATGACATTTTAACTTAAATTTTTAATTGGCGTTGCCAATTAAAACCTAAGTTTGTGTGCTAGCAACGAGTACCAAAATATGTAATTTAATTTGACATAAACATAAAGTTATTAAAACATTTTATTCAAATAGTAGTAATAATAAATAAATAAACAAGCAATAATGTAGTGATAAATATCAGACAAAATGTAACTTAGTGAAAATAATATCAAGAAAAAATCCTTTTCAAAGAATCGACACTTATTTGTTGAAACATCGCCGATTCATGTAGTTACATCACAATTTTATATTACCGTAAATATTGTAACATACATAAATAAAGGAATCTAATCTAATCTGATCTATTCATCTCACTCTCCCGGTCATGTGTTGATGGGAGGTATTATTTATATTCTTCTTAGAGAATCAACAATTTTATTATTATTTGTTAGACATCGCCGATTCATGTAGTTACATCACAATATTATATTATTGTTATTCAAACTGCATTCAATCTTTCATCTCATTAATCAATTTTTCATACTTTGTAAAATTCGTTGAATATTAGCAATATTGTCATTCATATAAATCAGTGTATAATCCAGTAATACATATTGTGACATACATGAATAAAAAAATTAATAAAAACAATATAAAAAGTATATTATATTATAAACTATATTAGATTGGATTAGAGCTCTTTATTTATAAAAACCCACTCACTTGAATGGGCTACTTTTGTACAAATTAATAAAAACAATTTGAAAACTTGTAGTACCCTTTATATTGAAAACATTAAAATATTACAATGACTAGTTTTGACCATAAGTCAACTTGGGTATTTTCAAGTTGAAATGTAGAAAATAAATAAACAAGTTGATACTATATAATATAACATATATGCGTATTCTCATATGATTAATTTATTTCTTATTCATTATTTTTGGTTGAAGTTATTGAATTTGATTTACTTTTAATTTTTATCAAATAGGATTATTCAAATCAAATTTAATTCTATTTATTAAATCATTCCATTTTATTTTGCAGTTTTATAGATATAATTTTCTCACATAATTTATTAGTATTGATACCTCCCTCGCGTTCGCTACCTTTCAGCCTGCCGCTCTGCTCTGCTCCCCACGCCACGCATCAACCAAATGAGTGGTTGACCCACCCGCCACCAGGTGGCACCTCAGTCGCCGCCACCCGTTCCTGCGTTCTATTGGCCGAGCACCGCCGGCCAATAGCAGCGCAGGTGAACTCGGGGACTGTGAATAAAAGGGGGCTACTCAGCTACCCTCGATAGCACTTGCTCACTAGCAGCCTTCCACTGAAGAGCAGAAGAGACCACCAGCCGAGACCACTACCAGAGCCACTACCAGCCGAGACCACTACCGAGACCAGGAGCAGAGCAGCGAGCAGGCCAATGAGGGAACCACGGCGAGACTAACCGCAACCTGAGGTGTCTTCCTTGTCTACTACCCAGCCGATGCCTAGGAGGAACCGAGCCGGCCGCCGAACCCAGAAGAGGAGGCCCTACGTCAGCTTCGCCAGGTGGAGGAGAGGCTGAGACTGTACACCCCGCGCCAGCTGCGCCCCAAGACTTAGCGCCCCAGCCTAACAACTGGCGCGCGGGTTGGGTGTCGAACCGACATCGAGTGTGTGCAGCGGAAGCCTACGACCCTGCCTGCCCGGGGTTTGACCGAAGGCCCTTCTAAACGAGGAAGTGGTCGAGGAGGTCCTCCCGGCGGAGATTCGGCACGACCTCTGGCTAGTAGATCACCCGGTCAGCCCTCTCCATACCCGGGTAAACCAGAGTGGAGACTGCGAACCATTGACTTGAGCCCCTGCCGGCCTGCTCTCGCACCAGACGGACCTGCCCGGGACCCTCGCGCGGCGTGGTATCGCGCCAGTCGATGACTACTAAACATCTAGCCTGCCTTGGTCCCTTTTAGGGCCACTAGCAACAATCTTGGTCTTTTTTCAGGGCCACCAGCAACAAACTTGGCCTTTTTCAGGGCCACCAAAAGCCATTTCTTCAGACAGTGGTAACCAACCCCTCGCTCGACCCGACTGACTAGCCCAATTGATGAACGAGCCACACTTCCGACCATATCAGTATCACAGTATGAAAAATTTCAAGTTGAAAATGACCTAAGTTAATGGTCGAAACTAGTCATTGAAATATTTTAAATTATAATTAATAAAGGGTACTACAAGTTTTCATATTGTTTTTATTAATTTGTACAAAAGTAGCCCATTCAAGTGAAGTGGTTTTTTTATAGAAAAGAGCTCTAATCCAATATAATCTCTCTCACGGTCGTGTGTTAATAAAAACGATAGTATTCTATATTCTGTTTTGAGAAACTAATTAGAGAATTATTTGTTGAAACACTGCCGCTTTATGTAGTCACATCACAATATTATATTTTCGTTATTCAAAGCGCATTTAATCTTCATTCTCATTAAGGAAACTTGAAGTATAAAAACCATTGTTCATTCTAAGAGTTGTAATTCATAAAAATAAAATAGAAGTACACAAAGGCTATTATTATTAATATTTTCTCATATACCGTAGTTCTTTGGGAAATGTAATTATAATTTTCTTCAACTTTATGTTTGATTATTATTGACTTGGGTAATGTAGAAGTTAAGTGTAGACTATAATTTAGACTTTATAGCAATTGAATAGGTTAAAATATGAATGTAGGCTCTTAGAGATAATCATTCATACTAATTTGTTAATTCTATTTTTCTTTTTAGAACAATAAGTAGGAATTTGAAATTATTCTGAGCTGTTTCATTCCACGGCGGTTCAAGTTTGTGGCATTCTAATTTACGAGTCTGGAGAAAAACAACCATGTTTATGGACAACCAATATTAATGTTTATGGCATATTATGAATTATAGTCAGATCCACGTTATAATGGCAGTGTTCAATTAGCAGTACGGTAGTATTGCTCCTTGTCTATCATTCAAAAAGCGGATAGCTCTATCTCTTTGTCCCTCTCCCTTTCATGCCCTCTTAAATATATTGAAAAACGCAAATTGATCAGTACATTATTTTTCTCATTTTTTTCGGGAGCAATATAGCATCATCATCAAATCTGCCTTCTCATGGTGCTTGATCTGAGGAACACGAATCTTCAAACGTATTAGAATAATTCTTTCCCATTCAGAAGATATGCCCTCTTAAATATATTGAAAAATGCAAATTGATGAGTACATAATTTTCTCATTTTTCAGGAACATTAGAATCATAAATTAAATCTGCCTTCTTATGGTCCTTGATGTGAGAACAGGAATCTTCAAACGGATTGGGAATATTCTTCTGTTCAGGAGATATGACCACTTAAATATATTGGAAAACGCAAATTGGTCAGTACATTATTTTCTCATTTTTTGGGAGATATAAGATCATTATCAAATCTGCCTTCTTATAGTCCTTGATGTGAGTAACACAAATCTACAAACGGATTGGGTAAATCTTTCCCGTTAAGGAGAATTCATGCCCTCTTAAATAAATATATTGAAAAACGCAAATTTGTCAGTACATTATTTTTCTCATCTTTTGGAGAGATATAAGATCATTATCATATGCCTACTCATAGTCCTTGATGTGAGGATCACAAATCTGCAAACGTATTAGAATAATTCTTTCTTGTTCACTAGATATTACCACTTAATAATAAGAAAACAAAGATATTGTCAAATTTCACTAAAAATATCTTTGTTTTCTTATTATGGAGAGATTTCACAACATCACCTTCAATTCTACTAATTTTATTAGGCTACCACTTAAATGAATTGGAAATGCAAATTGATCAGTACATTACAGTTGTGTTGTGAGTGATGTTGTGGTACTTTTCCATATTAAAAAAACACAAATTTTAATTGCCAAGCACTTTTATTATTATAAATTATTATTTTTAGGCTATACAGAACCAGGTTTCCTGGCTTCATCAGCCACATCTTCAGCTGTTTGTTTTGAAAACAAACAAACAGCTGAAGATGTGGCTGGTAAAGCCACGAAACCTGATTCTGTATATATATTATACGAGAGAACTTGTGATTTGTTGTTATGAACTACAATAGAAACAAAACGTCCGTTTTTACTTTCCTTGCCTTATTACCATAGGTAAGGAAAGTATTGCTTCCAAAAAAAATTAAGGTACCCTAATTTCAAGTTTTCTATACGTTTCAAGGTCCCCTGAGTCCAAAACATGATTTTGGGTGTTGGTCTGTCTGTGAACACGATAACTCCATTCCTAATTAACAGATTGACTTGAATGTTAAACTTAAGGTCCTTATACCATGAGGATCCGTCAATAAGAAATTCAATAAAATTCAATTCAAGATGGCGGAAAAAATGGCGGATAATTACTAAAAACCATGTTTTTCACGGTTTTCTCGAAAACGGCACTAACGATTTTCTTCAAATTTGTACCATGGATAGCTACATTCATAAGCCCTATCGACTGACATGAGTCTCATTTCTGGGAAAATTGCAGGAGCTCCGTAATATTATTGAGAAAAATGGCGGATAATTACTAAAAAAACATGTTTTTCACGATTTTCTCAAAAATGACTTGACCGATTTTTTTTCAAATTCATACCCTGTATAGTTATTTATCAGCTCTATTAACTGGCATGACTCTCCTTTCTGGGAAACTAATGGGGGGTCCACCCCATCCTTGAGAATGGACTTTGTAACCTCCTTCTCGTGCATGAGGTAGGTAGGTAGAGAGTTCATAAAAAGAACACATAGTCGAGATATTCATCTGTAGAACAGCTTTTGACGACTTTTGAAAAAATCATCGAATTTCACAATTTACACAAAGGAAAAAGTACTCTGAAAACATTATATATACACACTAGCCGTCAGGCTCGCTTCGCTCGCCGTATCCGTCAAGCCAGGGGGCTCCGCCCCCTGGACCCTCGACTGGATCGTCCAAAAATGAGATCAGCAGGCTCGCTTCGCTCGCCTGCATTTTTCATTTGAGCATTTTTATCATATGTTAGAAAAATCCAGTCGGGGGTCCAGACTAAACGTCTGGCTAAACGGATATGGCGAGCGTAGCGAGCCTGACGGCTAGTATATAATATTCCCAGGATTGAAGTAGCAGTTCCCAATCAATCTTTCCGCGATAAATGCATTTAAATCTTCAACTTTGTGCCAACCTAACAAAGTTAACTCAACTTAATGCCAACCTGACAAAATTATTAATTTAGTTGCCAGTTAACAACTGTTTCGAAGAGGTACTCTATCTAGATTATAGTTCTATAGTAACATATGATATGGAAATTTCAATTATAATTAAGAGATTGGGAGAAGAAGAATATACATGCTAAAAGACGAACTTTAAACCTTAAAAACAACCTTAGAGTTAAAATATTGCCAAAAGATTTCTTAGTGCGCCTCTAAAGGGCCAACTGAACATACCTACCAAATTGAACGTTTTTGGTCCGGTAGATTTTTAGTTATGCGAGTGAGTGAGTGAGTGAGTGAGTGAGTGAGTCAGTCAGTCAGTCAGTGAGTGAGTGCCATTTCGCTTTTATATATATAGATAATAATTGACCGAGCGAAGTGAGGTCCAAGATTCAAGTCGACGGTTTGGAATTTCTCTTAATGTTTAAATATTTAAATGTTTATATGTTGCGCATTTACGGCGAAACGCGGTAATAGATTCCATGAAATTGACAGGTATGTTCCTTTTTAATTGCGCGTCGACGTATATACAAGGTTTTTGGAAATTTTGCATTTCAAGGATATATAAAAGGAGCCTCCTTCATACGCCAATATTAGAGTAAAAATCGGACTATAGAATTATTCATCATAAATCAGCTGCCAAGTGATTACACAGATGTGTGGAGAAGCCTGTCTATTGCTGTATTTCCATAAGGTCTATAGTTTCAATCAGGTACTTGTGGATGAGAATACTGCGTGAGGTTTACTGTTCACAGAACTACTAGTTTATAATAATAGAAAGTGTTGACAATTTCAAATTTGTGTTTCATGATCAGTACATTATTTTTCTCATTTTTTCAGGAGCAATAGAATCATAAACAAATAAATTTGCCTTCTTATGGTCCCTGATGTGAGGAACACGAATCTTCAAACGAATTTTGAAAATTCTTTCTTGTCCAGGAGATATGACCACTTAAATATACCGTATTGAAAACGCGAATTGGTCTTACATTATTTTTCTCATTTTTTGGTAGATATAAAATCATTATAAATCTGCCTTCTTATGGTCTTTGATGTGAGGAACACGAATCTTCAAACGGATTTTCAAAACTCTTTCTTGTTCAGGAGATATGACCACTTAAAAATATATTGAAAAACGCGGATTGGTCTTACATTATTTTTCTCATTTTTTGGTAGATATAAAATCATTATAAATCTGCCTTCTTATGGTCCTTATTGATGTGAGGAACACGAATCTGCAAACGGATTGGGAAAATTCTTCTTTTTTCAAGAGATATGACCACTTCAATATATTGAAAAACGCAAATTAGTCAGTACAATATTTTTCTCATTTTTTTGCTCATTTGCTCGCTTATGCTCTGTAGCCAGATCATCCATTAACAATGTAGAATTAACTATTAATCCACAAAATATTCATCTCAATTTAAGAAAAATGAAAAATATAATTTCTTGCTTAATAAAATATAATTGATTGTTTTTAACGTGAATTAACAGTTATATTACATCAATAAACTTGTACCACCTACCGTCCATGATGGAATTGACAAGACAGAAGATCGGCAACGTTGTTCTGCTATCTTTCTTCACTGCCATTATAACCTGGGCCTCACTATAGGAGATGATGGACTCGTGTTTCATAGGAACATGCTGGTGGATCTGTGAAGGTGTCTTCAATATTGACACTATTGAATTTAATGCATGTTTTCAAATGGCGGGGCACATAGGTAGTGCTCCAGTATTCCACATGCTCCATGCCTGGGTCACACTCTTGCTGCAAGTATGCATTGGTAGGCTAGGCTGTATATATTTGTGGATGCTCGGCTCGCCAAACCATTCCTATATAGATTTCCCATTGATAAATGAATTTCTCTCTCAAATTTGACTTATAAAACATGCTAAGTTATAATGACCGAACGTAGTGAGGTCTATGTTTTAGCTCAGATTTTCTTTTGTCTGTCTGCATGTAACGCGATTACGGCCAAACGCGTTGATATAATTTGATGAGATTTGGCAGGAATATTCTTTTTTCAACTGCACGTCGATGTATACACAATGTTTTTTTTTGAAATTTTGCATTCCAAGGATAATATGAAAAGAAAAGAAATTCCTCCATAATCTGATATCACTATATTTATATCATCTACTTTGAAGATAGGATCAATCAGACTATAGAATTATTAATAATCAATCAGCTGACAAGTGGATTATTCATTGCATGCATTACACAGATGTCTGGCCGTGTCTATTTCTATAAGGTAGGATTTCAATATTTTTATGATGCGTGCCCATCAGTATCAATATTCTCACATTTGAAAAAAAATTAATAGGTGTTTAAAAATAAAAAAATTCTTAAATGAACTAAATAATTCTTAAGAAATTATAATATTCTTGATTGAAAAAATTAATTTTAGAATAGGCCCAGTTGAGAAATATTTTTATCAGTTGGAAAGATTATCACAGAACTGGATAAATTATCATATACTTGGGATACAAATTCAAACGTGAACTGAGTTTATTAACATAAGTGAGTTTTGGTCTTGGAGGAAACAAATAATATTTTTAAGAGTGAATTATGATTCAACTGTGAATTGTGATTAAACTTTAAACATATAAACATATTCTCTATTTATTCATACTATAAGTACGGTACATCATAAAAATGATAGGGAGAGAAAAAATTAGGTAACCTTGTGCTATTCCTCTCCCAAATCTATAGGTATAATTATGGTTACATATAGTCCGAAATAGGTTGAGTCTTGTAGTTGTTCACTTCACAAAGATTTAAAAAATTTAAATGCTTAAAAACCAAACATAGAAGAAATATCCCACAAACTGAATCAACTAGAACAGATCACATCAGATACTTGTAGATTAGAAAAATGCGTGAGGTTTACTGTTCACAGAACTACTAGTAATAAATTGCCAGCCGGTTGATGTCCAAGTGAGCGTAAGCTTATTCAAAAAGAGATTATACAGCTTTCTTGCTGCAGAGACTCACTATAGAGTAAACGGTTCCTGTATTCTTTTAGTACATATTGGCACTTACAAGTTGTATAAATACAAAAGTATAGTCACATAGTTCTAATTATCTTGGTTTAATTTTATTCTGTAACTTTTTATTTATTGATGTGAGGGTTCTTTCAATAACTTATTCTAGATTATATTTCTTTGACGATGTTCAACTATTTATTATATTGTATTGTATGATATACTGTGTTGAATAAATGGATATCTTATCTTATCTTAAGATTTTGAACATCATTGACGAGCCGAGAAGAACGAGCTGTAGTACGAGGAGATCCGATCATATTGTCGAAAGTTATGATTGTTTGAAATTTTGATACTTGAGATGTCCTTATGCAAACCTCTCCACTGAATTGAGTGCATCTAACGGATGATTCTCATAGAAGATGATCTTATGAACCTATCATAATTGTGCAAAATCTTAATATGAGGACAATGAAGTTGGTGATGATGATTGAAGTAGAAAACTAAATGTTTTTTAAATTACAAGGATATTATTAGCAGGTCTACCTGAAAATGTATATGAGATAGAGCGGTCTACCTGGTATCAGGTTGTAAAGCAAGAATTTTTTAGGTCTGAAGGGGTTTTTAATAATTATACATTTTTATTGAGACAATATTGAATAAGGTATTGTTGATTGAATGTAAAATTCTTCAAATTTGATTTTCTCTTAAGCTGCGTTCTACACCGAAGTTATTGAAAAAAATGTTTATTTTTCCGTCCTCAGATTATTCTATTAGATTGAACATACTTATATCATACACATGATGGACATATGTGTTTGTCAAGTTCCGTTTAATCTAATAGAATCTATAAGGACGGAAAAATGAACACTTTGTTATAATAACTTCGCGGTGTAAATGCAGCTTTAGATGGAGTTATTTATTCATGTATGTTACAATATTTACTGTAATTTTAGTGAAATTCTACATATATTATAGAGAACAGATGAAAAAATGAATTAGAAATTGCATTTGCTCAAATATAATCATTATAATAATTTTGCTCCATAATAATCATTATGGAAAAATTGTAAATCAGTATTCATTGTAGATAGAAAAGCTCGGAATTGTTTAATTTTATTCAGAATGAAAAAGAGTGGATCAATGTTTCAGTCCAATGACTGGATTTGGCGGAAAGAGCTGAAAAATGGAGAATGAACCAAAAATACGAGGTTTTTGGGCCAACCTGTATCTAGGAAGTAGCCTGTACAAGGAATATTTTATTAGTAAAAATGGAAATCCAATTAACCTTCGACTTGATGATGACATCATTTATGGCCGAACATGTTGTGACTAAATAATTTGAAAAAAAGGTACTCGGATTTCCATTTTACTTTCCTTGCCCTATTACCATAGGTAAGGAAAGTATTGCTTTCCGAAAAAATTAAGGTACCCAAATTTCTATACGTTTCAAGGTCCCCTGAGTCCAAAAAAGTGGTTTTTGGGTATTGGTCTGTATGTGTTGTGTGTGTGTATATGAGTGTATGTGCGTCTGTGTACACGATATCTCATCTCCCAATTAACGGAATGACTTGAAATTTGAAACTTAAGGTCCTTTCACTATAAGGATCCGACACGAACAATTTCGATCAAATTCAATTAAAGATGACGGCTAAAATGGCGAAAATGTTGTCAAAAACAGGGTTTTTCGTGATGTTCTCGGAAACGGCTCCAACGATTTTGATCAAATTCATACCTAAAATAGTCATTGATAAGCTCTATCAACTGCCACAAGTCCCATATCTGTAAAAATTTCAGGAGCTCCGCCCCATCAATGCAAGTTTGAATTTAGATTCCCAATTATCAGCCTTCAGATACAATTTAAACAAAAAAAAATCAAGTGGAGTAGATTGAGCATGAAAATCTCTACAATTAATGTTCAGTAACATTTTCACCTAAAATTGAAAATAAGCTTTAAATTCGAGAAAATGTGATTATTCAATTGCAAATCATTGTTGATTCTATTGAATCATTCACTATGAAGAGATAGCAGACCTCATGTGTGTCTCCAGCGTTATTACCCTGTCACCAGCTGGCTCAAATCTTTGAATAGTAGACTTGAGATGTGCGGGAACACTAGCGTCAGGTGATCAATTTTCATAACGGCAAGGAAAGTTGTGTGAGTGCGCCACACCAGATTTTTTATTTATATTTGAGTATAACCCTTAAAGAAAACAGACAAGGTAATTTTGTATGCAAAAATTGGTTTCAGACTTCTCTTATTGTATTCAAACAATATGAAAAACTCAGAACTACAATATATATTGAGAGCACAAATTTATAATAGCAGAGACAAATTCAATTCAATTCAATTTATTCCTTTTTACACACACATACAAGTTTAATACAGAGATTAACAAAAAGAATACATGCAAACAACAAAAACAACAAATAGGTAGGCCTACACATCAAAACAAAATAAAGAGAAAGTGGTGAAAAAAAGATGGAATATTGAAGGGTTTTTCCAACTATGGATATCCATGTACTAGGAAAACCTTCAAATGTCACAAGAGTGATTAACCCTTAACTGGTGATGTTTCAAACTTGTAAGATATCTGGTGGACCGCTTTTGATTATTTTAATAGAACACAATAATCAATTGAAAAAAGCGTAGGTATGTTACAAGTGTATGTTTATCATCTGTGGGAAGGGAACGTGATAGTTTTTGTAAGCTTGAACCAATAATTATTGAATATTGATTTGTATTTTTTAAAAAGCTGATGCAAAATTAAAATAATAGAATGTGTTTTGTAAGAACTTCAGCATGGTATAATAGTTTGGTTTTCTCATTTTCATAAATGGATTAATATATTATAGCCTATATAATTGAATGAATAAATTTTAAGAATTATAATTGAATGTATAAATTTTATAATTATAATTGAATGAATTAGAGTTATAAATGAATGAATAAATGTTGAGAATTTCAATTTTATATTAATATTCTTACTTCTTTAAAATCACTCAACTTGTATGGGCTACTTTATTAAAATTGATAAAAACAATATATAAATGGAGAAGTGTTCTTAAGTTTAAAAGTGCTTTGAATAAAAAAGGTACTTAATGTTTTATAGTTTTTATTCATCTTACTTCTTTTTATTCTTAAATATTTATAATGAATCATTGTAACCTATTGTGTTATACTAGTAGTTCTGTTAACAGTAGACCTCACGCAGTATCTCATCCACAAGTACCTGATTGAAACTATAGACCTTATGGAATACAGCATATACTGCTTCTCCACACATCTGTGTATCACTTGTCAGCTGATTTATGATTAATAATTGTATAGTCTGAGTTTCACTCTAATATTGGCGTATGAAGGAGGCTCCTTTTTCCTTTTATATTATCCTTGAAATGCAAATTTCCAAAACCTCGTATATACGTCGACGAGAAATTAAAATAGGAACATACCTGTCAAATTTCATGAAAATCTATTACCGTACCGCGTTTCGCCGTAAAAGCACAACATATAAACATTAAGAGAAATGCCAAACCGTCGAGTTTAATCTTAGACCTCACTTCGCTCGGTCAAAAAGCATTTTTTTTTGGAGAAATCCTGTTTGCTTCCTTGTATTCATAAATAATAAATGGATGAAGAATGAAACAAAATTATAGCATGGACAATATAATGGAAATTTTCTGTGCAGGTTTGAACTTGGATGTTTTCTCAACTTGTCTAATGAGTTCTTGCAGTGCGCTGTGATGCCCTCTTATTAATTTTGACCATTGAATTTTGCTTCATCCTTGGCCATAACAGGAATTTGTATAAGTTAGTTGTTCTTCAGGTGATAGGAATATTATCTTACTGCTCAACATCTTCATTCAAAACTGCATCACCATTGTCATTGTCATTTTTTTTCTCCCTATCATTTCGAAGATGTACTTATTGTATGAATCATAAAGAATCACTGTTCCTCGAGTTTGTATGATAGTCTCTGAGTACAAAATTCGGTTTATCGTCATTACTGTTATCAAATAAGTCACAGTCATCTCCTCTGGAATATGTTCAATAGTATAAGAGGAATCCTGGATTATTTGTTGCTATTATTTGTCAAGAAGATGCCATTTTGTTGAATTAATGGATTAAGATTAAAAAAAAAAAAAACGCAATTGGTCACCATGGGTCTGTGAGACCCATTCAACTTTGAGAATAAACGTAAATCTGGAGAGAGGTAATAATAGATTGACATTCAATCAAGGATTTTAGGATGAATTAGCTTGAAGGTATTGAGAAGTAGAGAGGATTAGGAGGGAGCGGTTGACATAGAAGAGGCAAAAATTTCTATGAATTATCACAGACCCATGGTCACCAGTTGAGAGTTAATTATCTTTACTCTATGATGATAATAACTAATCTTGACTAAGTAGCTATACTTTCGTGTAAATAATTGTTGTCAACTCCTACGACGTATAAATCTATGAGCAGCTTCATGGGGAGATATGTGCGGGGTGCGCGAGAGTGCGCTCTTGAATGCTTCCGACTTTGACCGAATAATCAGCTGTTTTCCGTCACCACTCACCAATTCTTTAATTCTCCTTTCTCCTGTGGTTAACCTAATCTGGCGTTTTTGAATGTACAGTCTTGCAGGTAATATTTAATTATTTCTAATAATATAACTATAATTACAACAGAGTCTATTCTCTTTTATATACTATGTGATATTTTTCTCAAATTTCTAGCTTTATTATAATTCTTAGACTTAGACCTACACACATACCCTTTGTTCTCAAAGTGCAAGTGGAGAATATGAACAGGATAAATACTGTATTAAATTTATGCCTAGGATTAACTACACATGAGCAATTTAATCAAATTGATAAAAAATAAAATCTCTAAATCTTACCATTAATGAAATAAGTAAATATTAGGTCTTTAGAATAATATATAAGTTGATATAAATTTGTTAGTTAATATAACTATCAACTATTAGATCCTGATGACTTTATTTGCTTGGATTTAGGTAGTACTTTAGGTCCATAATATGGTCACAAAACCATAAGAGACGTCAAAAAAATAAAAAAGAGAAAAAGCAAAAAGCTAGATTGTTACTGGGCCAACATTAGAGTCACACTGGATCACAGTGTGGTGAGTGCCTATTTTCTTATTTGATTTCTGCCTTAAGGCAGTTGTTTTTCTTTTACTTTTCTTGACGCGTCCAGTGGGCTTCACTTTAGTGATCCCTTTTATGGACCTTATTAATTGAATACTAAAACACAAAGATGCGGCATAAGACTGGCCACTATGGTTAGGACTTGCATGATAAACTTGTATGTTTATTATTCACACACACACACACAAGTTCACCATGAATTTTTGTCCATATTCAATATTGTGATCGATGACCATCAGGCTTCCCCGGATAGATCTTGTCAAAAATTAAAACTATTTTACACATAGCAGCGTTACAGACCAGATTAATCATCATTGAAAAAATCCTCAAAAGAATAGAAGCTTCTCCCAATGAGCCACCTTGACAGGGTGTTCTTAACGCGGTAGGTGAGCGCCTCTTCACTGAGTGTGGCAGGCAATTAAACTTCTTGATTGCCAGCACCGGAAAACAATCCCTGACTTAAGACAGTCGACGGCGTGGAACATCCATGTTGGTCATTTAATATACCATGGCATATCTTTTCATGCTATCTTTTTCTTTATGATAAACCGAATTCCCTGTCAGCAGAATCATTCCTTGAATACTTACTTACTTGTCTTTGCTAAGGACTGGAGTTCTTAGATAGGCAGTGTCAAAGTTTTTCATTCAATTACAATAAAAGTAATCTAGATTGTTATTTTAAGATTCAAGATTCATTTATTGTCAGAATGCAAGACATAATCAACAATTCAATATAAAATTCCAAAATATAACAATGAACGTCAATAGTCATCATCGTTATATATACAAAAAACTAAGACAAAGATCGGCAAATTTTATAAAATAAAAGAATCATTTTTAAAACCAGTATATCACAGTCAAGAAAATACAAAGACATCACCACAAATCTTTATTATTTATGCTGTGGAGGAGATATCTCCTTTAAATTAGCATTAGAACTTCATCTGTTCAATCTTATTAAATACTAGCTACTAACAAGTACCCGTGCTTCACAAGAGTCTAATTGTAAACTTGACAAACTGTAAACTTGACCTAATGAAATCTTGAAGAATTTAATGGTGCGTACAGATATACGCGCCGCGAACATGAGCAATTCACTTCTAATCAGCTGACTATATCTGTATTTTTACAGAAACGGTATAAGATAAAGCTTGGCATCAGCTGATTAAAAGTGAATTGCTCATGTTCGCGGCGCGTATATCTGTACGCACCTTTAAATAAATCTAAAACCTTCCTCGGTAAGTTAAGAATCTTATGCAAAATTTCTAGTTAATCAGTCCAATAGTTCAGACGTGATTATGTGACATACGTGAATTTCCTATCCTGTACGTGTATATTAAGCCAGTACTTTCATTTATTATATTATAGGTTATCCACATACAAAATGCAATGTTTCAATTTACGTAGGAAAGATTCTTATAAAAATCACATTAAAAAAATGATGTAAAACCAATTACTTTTTGTGTAGGCCTAGTTGAGAAGTTGATATTGTGGTAATTATTCATGTTGAATGAAAAAGCTAAGAAGTTGTCAAAAAACCACTGATTTGGCCGGTTTCGGTTATTTACACCACTGTCAATCTCTGATAAACTAAAACTAAATACAAGAGCAGCAGAATTTATACTAGTTGGCGAGTACTGCTATTGGTCGAGGGCATGAACGCCTGCCATTGGCCTAGCTAGACAGTCTCCTCCCACTCAACGGTGTGACAAAATGGCGGCTTAAGCAACAGAATCGCCATGATAATAAAATTTACTTTCAGTACAAAATAAGAACCAAGAAAACAAGTGTGAAAGATAATAAAACAAATATGTAAATGGAGAAACTATTGACTAATGTATGCTTACGATTTTATGATAAAACTAAATTCGTAGTGTTGTATTGTTTGAAATGAATCTGGTCATTCAAACTATACTGGGAATTTTCCTTAATCAGTGTTTTTTTGACAACTTCTTAGCCTTTTTCATTCAATAAAACCAATTAATTCAGGTGGCTCTTTGGAGTAAGTGATAACGCGCCGGTCTGATAATCAAGAGAACCCGAGTTCGAATCTCGACCGGGGCAAACGTTTTTGACCACAGCACAATCACATGGATACGGCCACCCCCGGCTTTCGGAGGAGACGATAAGCCGGTGGTCCCGATAACCTAAAAAGTAGTCGTCGTCTCTCATCATCATCCCTCTCATTACCCACGCACAAGCCTAAGAGCTTATGTGGGCATCACCCTCAGTATTATTGACCGAGCGAAGTGAGGTCTAAGATTCAAGTCGACGGTTTGGCATTTCTCTTAATGTTTGAATGTTTAAATGTTTATATGTTGCGCATTTACGGCGAAACGCGGTAATAGATTTTCATGAAATTTGACAGGTATGTTCCTTTTTTAATTACGCGTCGACGTATATACAAGGTTTATGGAAATTTTGCATTTCAAGGATAATATAAAAGGAAAATGGAGCCTCCTTCATACACCAATTTTAGAGTAAAAATCTGGTGTGGCGCACTCACACAACTTTCCTTGCCGTTATGAAAATTTATCACCTGACGCTAGTGTTCCCGCGCATCTCAAGTTTACTATTTAAAGATTTGAGTCAGCTGGTGACAGGGCAATAGCGCTGGAGACACACATGAGGTCTGCTATCTCTCTATAGTGAATGATGTAATAGAATCAACAATAATTTGAAATTGAATAATCACATTTTCTCGAATTTAAAGCTTATTTTCGATTTTAGGTGAAAATGTTACTGAACATTAATTGTAGAGATTTTCATGCTCAATCTACTTCACTTGATTTTTTTTTTTGTTTCAATTGTATCTGAAGCCTGATAATTGGGAATCTATCTGCATTGCTGGGGCGGAGCTCCTGAAATTTTTACAGATATGGGACTTGTGGCAGTTGATAGAGCTTATTGATGACTATTTTAGGTATGAATTTGATCAAAATCGTTGGAGCCGTTTCCGAGAAAATCACGAAAAACCCTGTTTTTGACAACATTTTCGCCATTTTAGCCGCCATCTTGAATTGCATTTGATCGAAATTGTTCGTGTCAGAATATAGATTTATTCATCATAAATCAGCTGACAAGTGATTACACAGATGTGTGGAGAAGCTAGTCTATTGCTGTATTTCCATAAGGTCTATAGCTTCAATCAGGTACAGTAGTCGTCCTGTAGCTTTGCCTACGCGACCTTGAACCGGCAGATAGGCAAGGTACCCCTCGCGGGGTGATATGCATGCCGTTGCACTGTATTTGTTTCAGTCTCTAGCGAACTGTCTGCTCGATACTTGTATACGTGCGCATATTTCGTTAGCGTGTGGATATTTTCAAAGTCCCTATTAAAACGCGTTTTTGCGTGTGCGATTGTTTTACTTCTTTTTTTCAGGAGCCGGTAGTGATTACTATTTTTCAGGTAGTGGATAATATTTTTCAAGTGTAGCTGTGTAGCCTACTATGGCCGAAATTCAGACTAAAAGGCTCAGCCTAATAGATATACGCGTAACTTAAACGCTCTGCAGAATCTCAGCGGAAAGACCTAGTTACATGATTTTTTCTTTAAAAATAAATTCAATTAATTCTCTACATTTCATACGCGATATGTATACACAAAAAATCAAAAACAAAAATTTTTCTCGATACGTAACTTTTTCATGACATGGAAAATTGAAGTTGTAAATTTTTCGACTTATATACCTCGTTCACACTGAATCGTTGCTCGAATTTGAACTTTATTGACATTATTGGTATCCTCCAACAGTTCTCATGATATTGCGGAAATTTCATTGATTTCTGATGACTAGTTCGAGAGTAACTGTTTTGGTAATGAAATGGGAACATTATTTTCAAGTCAAGTCAAATTCTTATTAAATTCCATTTATCTTCGGAATGAGTGAATTTACGTCAAACGTTCAAAGGACAAAAAAGATGCGTCATGTTTAGTTTCATGGTATTTGATTGTTAATGTTTAAATTAAGTTTTTAATTGTGTTTTTGTTTTGAAAAAAATTGTATTGTATTATGGCAAATAAAGAATTTGAATTTGAATTTGAATTTGATTGATTTTGGAGCAAAATTAGAACATTTTTTAAAATGGTCAATGTTTTTGAACGGCCTGTATCGACTTCTCGTGGCCCTCCGCCGATAGGCAAAGCTACAGGACGGGGACTGTACTTGTGGATGAGAATACTGCGTGAGGTCTACTGTTCACAGAACTACTAGTTATTATTAATTCTAGTTTAATTTTCAGGATGTGGTCTCAAAAGTATTGCAAGAGTGACACAGTCCTACAATACGACCAGGCATGTCTAAATGTACACTCTGGCAACATAATACATCCCACGGATTTATACGTGAAGACTGAAGAATGTTATAAGGTGAGTTGTTGAAGTTTTATAGCCTTAAATCACAATATAAACTCGAATCATCATCTATCATGGACCCTTAGTGAGGTCCACGTTATAATGGTAGTGGAGAAAGATAGCACAACAAAGTTGCCGATCCTCTGTCTTGCCAATGCCTTCTATAGACGGTAGCTGATACAGGTTTATTGATGTAATATTAACTAACTTTGTTGTAGTTCTGACACTGTGTTACTTGTAAATATTTGAAAAAAAACAAGTACTTTTCTTGGAGTATTGAGGAATGCATTTCACTTAATACTCCAACAAAAGTAAGTGTTTTTTTCAAATATTTACAAGTAACACAATGTCAGAACGACAACAAAGTTATTAAATAGTGTTTCGTCATGGAAAGCAACTTCAATTTTAATATTAACTGTTCATTCTCGTTTAAAATAATCAATTATATTTTATTAAGCAAGAATGATTTTTTTAATAATTTCATAATGAATTTCCATGATTAAGATGAAACATTTTGTTAATAATTAATTCTACATTTTTAAAAGCCGATCTGACAACAGAGCAAAGTGAGAAAGAGATAGCGCTATCAGCTTTGTTGAATGATAGACATGGATAGCAATACCATAGCTAATCAAACACTGCCATTATAACGTGGACCTCACTATAGGCTTCTGAGGCTTGTTCCGATGTCCATTTCTTCCTTGATCTTCCAATGTCTCCTCCTCCATTGAGAAATCTGTATTATATCATTAATTAAACATCAAATTGTAGTTGAAAGTCTCTGTACGGCACCTCTGGTTTCTGTATGGGTAATACTCAAGTGTAATGCCGGCGCCACACTTTAGCCGAGTGCGTACAAGCCTAGAAACCCGTATTATATCATCAAATTGTAGTTGAAAGTCTCTGTACGGCACCTCTGGTTTCTGTATGGTTGATACTCAAACTCAAAATCAAAATCAATTTATTTCCATGAAGAACAAAAAATACAAAATATTCATTTTTTACATTATACTTGGAATTTACACTGCAAGGTCTTGGGACCCGTGCGCAGTATAAGAGTGTTGTATTTTCATTAAGTAAAATTACTAACAAAATTTTTTTTAATCGTACTGTATTTGCTATGTTTTGATTTAAACTAGGAGAATATGAAAAACTGTAAAAAATAAAAGAGAAAAAGACAGAAAGAACTGATAGATAAAGAAAGAGAAAAAGACAGAAAGAACTGATAGACAAAGAAAGAGAAAAAGACAGAAAGAGCTGATAGATAAAGAAAGAAACTGAAAGTTTAAAAACTAATATAACTGATCGAAACGCCATTGTTAAAGATAAGTTAAGTTAAGAAATTTTCTGTATAGAGAAATAATAATATTGAGATATAGTAGAAAAAAGGAGAATATAGAAAGATATATAGAAAAAAGTGACACAATAGATTTATTTTCATCCAAAATGTATTTTGATCCTCCATATTCAAGCATTCACTCAGAAAAGGCGATCTGTAATATTAGATTCTTTGATCCATTTTTCCATTTCAACAATGAGCTTGTTATTGATGCTATTTGTTATAAAGTGATGAGGGATGAAATTTACCAATCTAGAACAAGTGAACATGAACTGTCTCCCACAAACACTCAAATTTACTCTGGAAGACTCAAAGTCAGGCTAGATGGTCTAAGGTTATAAATTGATTGTCGTAAATTATACATATGTTTATTTTTGTTGATATTCAGTAATAAACTTTTTATGTATAGTTGTCTGACAGTTAAGACATTGAACTCTGCAAATAAGTTGCGAGTAGGATAACGTCTAGGCTTGCCTAATATTGTTTTTATTAAATGTTTCTGTATGGTAAATATCTTATTAAATGACAACTCACTGCTCCACCCCATGCCAGTATACTATACTGTAATATGGACTGCGCATAGGCAAAGTAAATTATTCTTGTTAATCTGGAATTTTTAAGTTTATTAAGGTTGAAAAATTTATAAGTGAGGTATTTCATACGGTTGCACATGTTATTTATATGTATATCCCATTTTAAATGTGGGTCATTACTCAAGTGTAATGCCGGCACCACACTCTTGCCGAGTGCGTACAAGCCTAGAAACCTGTATTATATCATCAAATTGTAGTTTAAAGTGTCTGGACGGCACCTCTGGTTCCTGTATGGTTAAAGCTGCGTACACATATTCGCGCTTCCGACCCGCACCGAGCACGCTCCTCCCTCGTCCGCCCTCGTACCGCCCTCGTACTACCATCGAACCACAGTCGCTCCTCCCACGCACCCATCATGAACGTTATAGAAGATGTTAGATCTTCTCGCGTTCCCCGGTCGAACCACTCTTGGACCCCGGTCGATCATCAATCGCTCTGCTGGAGTGACGTTCGGTTGTGAAGCAGAGCGAAAGTCTGTACGCACCTTAATACTCAAGTGTAATGCCGGCGCCACACTCTTGCCGAATGCGCACAAATGACGACGAGCGCGCCCAGACGTTTGGCAAGCAACTTGGCAAGAGTGTGGTATTTGTGTAACTTTTAGGTGATAAAGCAAGTTTCAGAAAAAGTGTGAAATATGATCGTAGAATATTTTATAAGAAAACCTAGTCTCTGCCAAACTAAAACATGGCCAGGAAAGAGTCTAACCTGACATTTGGGTAAAATTACTTTTAATAGGTACCTCCTGTTTCATACATGATCCACACTTGTGGGATCGATGGCGTCATCAAATTCTATTTCAATACATGTGATTATATAACAAATATTCAGATGGCAGATAAAACAGTCATTTAAAATTCAAATCATCACTCATAAATTCATTCACATTATGATATGCCTAGTCACAAAGCAGCTTTCTGACAGTTCTCTTGAAGGCAATACTAAACTGCTTCACACCAGGAGGCAGTTGTTGAAGAATTTCAGGGCAGAAAATTCTATAACTGGTCTGTGATCGGTGGAGGCGTCTCCTGCGGACATCCAGCAGCTCACGGTGCCTGGTGTTGTAGTGTATTTTGAACTTCTAGTAGACACATAGAATGCTGGTTGCACAAAAGCCGGTTAAATTTCAGCCGTGAATAATTTTACGAGAACCAATCAGAGAAGGCCTTTTTTATAAGACGGATTCTTTAATTGGTTCTCGTGGGTTTAATCACGATTAAAATTTTGTGCAACCGGCACTTGGAGTTAGAAATACTAAGCTTGAAACTAAAACCTTCGAGGTGGGAAGAGCTTCTTTTTTCTGAGGATGATGCCCAGATGAGCTCTAGGCTTGTGCGTGGGTAATGAAACGGATGATCAGTGATGAATGAAGGTACTTCTTTCGATGATGAAAGATACAGACCTAAAGCTCTAGGTTGGTTCCGAACCACCGGGAAGCGTTTTTAGAACCATAAATGGTATTTAGAGGAGTTTTCTCCAATACTGGCTACCATTATTACACCTTGATAATGAACCAGAGCTTGATCAATGTCATTTAAAACAAAGGATATTGGTATTTTTATAGCTCAGGTTCCACTTCAAAGTCGAATAAATCTTTCGCCTTTTACTAAAGATTTCCGTGGAGTTGAACACATGATGAGCCTACTTTGATTTGTTTCTATGAACCAGAGATTGATCAATATCTTTTAAAACAAGAAAACTGCTTTTCAATAAAATTGAACCTTACCATCGCACTTGATATTTATTAATTCAACTCCTTTTATTCCAGTGTGATTATACAAAATGGACGAAGATTCCGCAGAACAGCACAATTTCACTGCTCGTCAGTACAACAGATCGGTTGCAGTTCTATCTGAAAGACCACACTGCTGATAATTGCAGGTAATTTTTAATAAATCTAATAAATCTTTAATTTTAATTAAATATATCAAAAACAAAGCAATAGAATTGCTAATAGTCCAGTCAAAGAAAGGTTATAGAGGGAAATGTTTGGAAGACAATTTTTGACCCCACAGTTCTGTTAGGGTAGTAAAGAGGTAAACATATAAAAAGCCCCACCACTACCCCCTGTGCTAAGGGAGTGGGGGTGGTTCAAAGGTACCATTTTTTGGTTTCTCGCATATAACTCGAAAACTATGTATCTTACTGACATAATTGTTATATACAAAAGTGAAGATTACATGATTTCCTACATTATTTATCTCATAACTTTATCTATATCTTCCCTAGTTTTCGAGATATCCGCTCTCAAAGATGTGACATTTTTGAAAAAAACACGTTTATTTATTTATTTATACATTAATAGATACAATCATTCTCAACTATGAATGATTGGGAAAGGAACAACAGGCTTAAAGCCCAAAACTGTCCCTTTCCCAAATTTAGATAGAAATTGTCCAAAATAGGTTATGTTTACACTTCACGATTTTTGTCCAATTTTGAGTCCAAAATATTTATAAACTAGGAATTTAGAATTTAGGAGACTTGAAAACCAAATTAAATAATAATACTTTACTAAATCATCACTAATAACTGAAAATACTGTATTAATAATTGAAAATTTTAAAACGCGAAAAGAAACTCAAACGTACGTTTGCCTCGTTATATGCGAGAAACCAAAAAATGGTACCTTTGAACCACCCCCACCCCCTTAGCACAGGGGGTAGGGATGGGGACTTTTGATATGTCTACCTCCTTACTACCCTAAACAGAACTGTGGGGTCAAAAATTGTCTTCCAAACATTTCCCTCTATACCCTATTTTGAGCATTCATTGCCTGGACTATAAATTTCATGAGATAATACAGTGTTTTCGTCATTTCTCAATATTAGAAGTGTGCAACTATAATAATATGTAGTATCAGTCTAAAATAGTTCGGAAATATGTAGTTAATTTGAATATCCTATAGTTAGGTCCACGTTATAATGGCAGATGAGAAACATAGGAGAAAAACGTTGCCGAACCGCTGTCTTGTCAATGCCTTCTATAGACGGTAGCAGATACAGGTTTATTGATGTAATATTAACTGTTCATTCTCGTTTAAAATAATCAATTATATTTTATTTAGCAATAAATTATTTTTTTATAATTTCATGAGTTTACACAATTAAGATGAAATTTTTTGTTAATTAATTATTGAATGAATGAATGGAGTTTGTTTATCCTCAATAAGCTCGATACAAGAAAATGTAAAGTAGGCTACATGCATATAAAAAAAAAACAAATAAACAAGTCTATAATATACTTAACTGCATAGTTTCGAGACACTTGTTCCATAGAGATTTAGTGTCCCGTGTCCATTGGTTTTCCTAGCAGAGAGCTATACAGAATCTTCAATATTGATCCTCTCGGTGTAAGACGTTCTGTGATTGATCTGGTGTTCTTGCACAAGCTGTTGAATGGTTCAGTTGATGCACCCGAGCTGTTGGCCCAGATCAATATCTATGTATCTCTAATAGCACGGAGATTTACATTCTCATTCAGAGTAAATTATAGCAGATCATTGAGTGGTTTTTTGCTCCAATGAATCGGCTGCCCAGGCTGTTCAATACGGTTGCGGACAGAATTGACTTATTTCACCTTTCTGGGAGTCGGTTTCGTCGTGAAGTTAGAGAGGCCCTACTGGATGGAAGGGAGTATGGGAGAGTTGAACTGTCGTTCATCCATAGGGAGAATTAATCTTATTTCCAAGTATTATTTCATTTTATTCATTTTTCATTTTAGTATTTGGTGCAATACTTAAGATTGTATAATCATTTGATGTAATTGCATTTATATTATTGTATTATATTTATAATCATCATCATAAATGTTTCTACATTTAATTTTCTTATTTCTAATCAATTTGTTTAGTTGTACTTCAAATTTTCTTTGTTTTTCAAACGATTAGTGTAATGGAAGCAAAATGGATCTTCGATCTGTTGCTTCCACATATTCTTGTTTTCAATAGAATACAAATAAAAAAATAGTAACGATCACAATTGGAATAATGTTACTTATTAAGGAAAATACAATCCAGCACCTAAGATGCAACTTTCGGACCGCTGGAGGGAGTCTACACACATTAATAATCAATTTATTATTTATCTATTTCATTGGCAATTACAGATCATAATTATAATATGATTGGGAGAAAACAACCGGCATAGCCCAAAACTACATTGTTGAAAGACGATCTGGCTACAGAGCAAAGCGATAGCGTTATCTGCTTTGTTGAATGATAGACAAGGATAGCAATACCATTGCTAATCAAACACAACAATAAATCATTGTTGTCACCTGACCCAACTTATGAGGATCTAGGAGGCCTGTAGAACAGAAAAATAGTGAGGTCCACGTTATAATGGCAGTGGATAAAGAGGGTCGATGTCAAACGAGGCCACCGACAGAAGAGGACTCTTCTAAAAGCACAAAAGCGACAGTGGAGGCCTCCGACAGTTGAGGACTACGAACGTAGAGGACTCCTGGTAAAGAGTCCTCAAATGTCGCCTGCGCCAGACGACAGTTGAGGACTCTTTAATTTTTGCACAGGCCGATAGTTGAGGACTGCGACCGTAGAGGACTCCTGATAGAGAGTCCTTAAATGTCGCCTCAAATTCTCAGTACATTATAGATAACAAATCTATGTTTAAGAAATGGAGGAAATTCACATTTCAGTGACTGGTTTAACTTTCTTTTTTAAATCGTTTAACTGGACTCAAGTTGAGTTACGGAACGAGATGTTTGATGCTCTGATAGTTTCCTCATTTCCTGTGAAAATAACGTGTCAAAAACAAAACGTCCGTCTGCATGCAGACGTTTTTTCACCATATATTTTGGCATACGTCTATATGCTGCTGTTCGCCTTCAAGGTCTAGTTTAGTGTGTGGATATCTTTTTTGTAAGACAAGACGCAAATTCACAAAACTGAAACAGAGATATGAAGAAAAAAGAAAATTCTATTAGTGATATCAGTCAAGAAGAGCTACACAACAGAGTCCAGACGTCAATCATACTATTATTTATTTTTATTTATTCATTGTCACATTACATCAAGTTTTTGAATGAAAAAGACTAAGAAATTGTCAAAAAACCACTGATTTATTGATAATTAGAAAGACCGGTTTCGGTTATTACACCATTATTATCATAAATCAGTGGTTTTTTGACAATTTCTTAGTCTTTTTCATTCAATATGAATAATTACCACAATATCAACTTCTCAACTACACCAAAAAGTCAAGTTTTTGAGTTTCACTCATATGACTGGTGACATGTCAATAATATTACTAAATCTAATTAATTATATAATACTATACAGTATTGTCAAGTAAAATAATAATGAAAAATGCATGATTATACATATAATGCCTTAATGTATACAAAATAATTGTTTATACTGTCTATATATCTATCCTACCAAATTAAAATTGTGAAATGGAGTACACGGTTTTATCAATTAGAAATTTCTGACTGCTTTTTTGAAAAAGTTTACCGGATTTATGTCTCTAATGGCTGCTGGTAGTTTATTGAAAAATCTCTTTCTGGCGTAAAAGGGAGTTTTTTTCATGAATGTGCGCCTATGAATTGGGTAGGCAATCAGGTTTCTATGACACATATTGTACTCATGGTTATTTGTGCAAAAGTGAAATTGGTGAATGTTTAGTTTAAAAAAAACTAGCAATTGATATAAGTATATAGAAGACAGTGTAAGAATGTCAAGGTCTTAAAAATACATTTTACAAGAGTCTCTTGCTCGTAATCCACAAATCACTCTTAATATCTTCTTCCGGATAATGAAGATTTAGTGGCTATCAACTGAATTCCCCCCAAAAAGTGTCCGATAGCTCAAGTGGGAATAGGCATAAGCACAATAAACTGCCAAAAGGGTGTTTCTGTCAAGAGAGTGAGATAGTTTCAGTATTACAAAATAAACACGGTTCATTTTTTTTTGTCAAGTATTGAATATGTTCTTTCCAAGAGAAATTCTGATCTATAATTAGACCTAAGAATTTAATTGATGAGGATGAAGATTGTTGGAAGTTGAGTTGTATTTACAGCTGCTAAACTACGGGTTGCTGTGAATTGGATCAAATATGTTTTATTATAG
>NW_024090699.1:0-25878 GCF_014356525.2 Nilaparvata lugens
AGATTTTTTAGCACCAAACAATATAAATTTTGCACAATAGAATTCCATAGTTATTAGTAAGTACATGAATTTAGTAGCTAGTAAAAGGCTATAGTAGGCTACTCGTTTTATTCATTTTTATGAATTTACTTCATGTTTCCACAAAGTGGTCTGAGCACAATGATGAAGCCTTTGTTGAAGTCCATTTGTCACGCTTCATTTTTCCAATCCATTTTTTGCATAATTCAGGATTAGATAACGGAAATCTGCAACAAAATAAAATTGTTATGAATTTGAATGAATTGTGCTATTTATAATTCACTAGTGAAGCACCCGTACTTTGAACAAGGATGAGTAGCACACTGACAGACACCATTGGATTTTTTGTATAATAGTACACATATACTATAGATAAACTATTGAGCTATGAAGTCCCATATCTATGCAAATAATTTACTTGAAAATATAGGTACTCACTTGAAGAAGGATCAGTTGTGGTCTTTGGACCGCCGACTCTTGCAATTCACAGCCGAGCACGATGTTGGCATTGTGTCAATCAATCATCTAATCTTCAGTCAACTTCATTGATAGTATCTGTAATACAAATATAAATTCACATTATTAATAGAATCAGTGAACATTATTTAATAAAATAATGGCAATATATACAAACACATACCAAAAAAATTGTGACTGTGGGAACTTTTTGTATGACTTCATTGACATTCTCTACACAATACAAATAAATAATATATTAACAGTGTACAGTTGAAATGTTTAATAAGTATAAATCTATCCAACTCGACTGTAGTTTCATATGCAATTCAATTTGTAAGTAATATCACAAACAAAGTTATGAAATAGTCGGCATGATCTAGTCTAGCCTACTCCTATAGACCTACATTTATATTTTGTATCCTTAGTCGATTCTGAACATTCTAGAGGTTATTTCAATGAGATAAATATTCTCACACATACCTCATTCAATTTTCGTAAAAGTACCAATTGTAATGATAATTTTATATTGATAGAAATCAATTTGAATAAAAAAAAACACATCTATTCCTGCAGTGGCAGACTGGCTCTTCTTGAAATCTTGCCTCTCTCTGTCATGGCTGCCCTTACTTGGCCGTGTAACACATTGAGAGCGCTGTAAGCACACCAACAGCCACTCTATAGTTTACTATGATACCGCCGTGAAGCTGGCCCCACCATATCGAGCACAAAATTTGAAACATATGCCAATATTTAGGGCTTTTTTTGGGCTTCCAGAATAACCAAGTTTCAATTTTTGGGCTCAACCGGAAATGGGTTTTATAAGGGTTTATACATTGGCGGGCCAGCTTCACGGTTAGCCCGCCACCATCACCGATCTTGAAGATGAAGGTGTCATTTGATAGAGTGAATTTTGGGCTTTCATTCTATACCATTTTCAAATTTTGGGCTCAAAAAATACGACCGTGAGAGACTTTGAAAGTTTTCCAATTCCGTGGGCCAGCTTCACGGTTAGCCCGCCACCATCACCGATCTTGAAGATGAATATGTCATTCGATAGAGCGAATTTTGGGCTTTCATTCTATACCATTTTCAAATTTTGGGCTCAATAATTACGCTGCGGGCGGAGGAAAAACGTTAAAAGCAGGGGGAGGGGTGTAATGTATTAAACCAGGTCCCTTGTCGCTGCCAGAGAAAGTGTATTCCAGAAAAAATTGATGAGAATCGATGAAACAAGTCTTCAGCTATCATATGATACCACTTTCAATTTTTGGGCTCGATAAACACGCCGTCAGCGGGGGGAAGGGTTGTAGGTAACAAGGTCCCTTGCCGCCCCACCATATCGAGCCCAAAATTTGAAGCATATGCCAATATTTAGGGCTTTTTTGGGCTTCCAGAATGACCAAGTTTCAATTTTTGGGCTCGACCGGAAATGGGTTTAATAAGGGTTTATACATTGGCGGGCCAGCTTCACGGTTAGCCCGCCACCATCACCGATCTTGAAGATGAAGGTCTCATTGGATAGAGAGAATTTTGGGCTTTCATTCTATACCATTTTCAAATTTTGGGCTCAATTATTACGCTGCTGTCGGAGGAAAAACGTTATAGGCAGGGGGAGGGGGGTTAATGTATTAAACCAGGTCCCTTGTCGCCGCCAGGGAAAGTGTATTCCAGGAAAAATTGATGAGAATCGATAGAACAAGTCTTCAGCTATCATATGATACCACTTTCAATTTTTGGGCTCGATAATCACGCCGTCAGCGGGGGGAAGGGTTGCAGGTAACCAGGTCCCTTGCAGCCCCCAGGGTATGTGTAATCGAGAAAAAACTGATAAAAATCGATGTAACAAGTCTACAGCTATCATATGATACCACTTTCACATTTTTTGCTCAACAATTACGCCATCAGGGAGTGGAAGGGTTGTAGGAAACCAGGTCCCTATCCGCCCCCAGGGAAGGAATATTTTCAGAGATGTAATCAAAGGTCATGTATTTTAAAAATATCATCATACAATAATCAGTACGTGTATTATTGTTTCGGTTTCACTTGCAGTAATGTCTTTAGAATTAAGTATTACTAGATTATATCGATTATATCGAGTTGAACATTTGTATTGTTATTTTCAGAATGAAGTTTGTCGTTCAATATGAGTTCTCAGTATGCAATACTCAACTACCCCTCTTTCTCTATTGAATTCGAAAGTGAATACTTCCTACAATGTGTTGTATAGGGTAGGAAGTTCATGGAATTTTGGTCCGTCTCAGAGTGACGAAAAACATATTCAGTCATCTGAAATCGGCTGAATCAAAAGAAAGCTAATGGAACCAAGGGAATTTCCAGATAGAACGATGTCATTCAATATTGGCTTTCAGTGTGCAGTACTCATCCATCCTGCTTTCTCCACTTCAAAATTGAATACTTCCTTCCAAAGCTTTGAATAGGGGAGGAAGTTTATTGTATTTTGGTTCGGCGTCAGAGTGACGAGGAACTTATTCAGTCTTCACGAATCGGCTGAATCTAAAGATAATTTGACACAAGGCGGTATCTTTGGGCAAGAAAGCTCAGAATAGTAATAATAAATATAAAGGCTTCTTCTAGAAATGTGTTAGTTAAAGATATTCAGCCTAAGTGACAAAATCAATATATCAGAATTGTCTCCGACACTTTTGTTTCTAAAGCGTTCTTAGAGAATAAATGAGATGTTGAAAATCATTACAATAGAATCGACCCTAGTCTCTGCAGATACATTTCTATAGTCAATAACAAAAGTTGAGCATGCATATTCTCCTAGTTTGCTCGTTTTCAGTTTCAGAATTCATGAATAGACTTTTGTTTCGCTAGCTTGTTTTACAAGTGCGGCCCCAGTATGTTTTTCTTTGAAGGAATGATTTTGGATGGAGAGCCAACCCTCACATGTCCATGTTTACAATTTTCAATGTTGACGTCATTTTCTCGTCACCCTATTGGTCATTGCCGTCTACGTCATTTTATCTCCACCCCATTGGCCATTGCCATTTTAGAGTGGGATACTAGAGAGCTTTCTTCAAAAGTTAAGAAATACTAAGGGCACCAGTTGAATTCAAACGTTTGTGTTCTTACAATGGCAGTGTCTTTGGCGCAGATCAGAACAGCATCCTCGGATACATCAAAACACATCACAAGACAGAAATTGCCTTGCAATACGGTAAGATAATATTCACAGAGATTCCACTATCGATTTCATTGTAGAATATCAATTTCTTTGTATCCCAGTAGCCCCATATCAAAGAAATTTCAATTTAAACTTTTTTCAATCTCACTCTTGGATAATAAGAATAACGGTAATTGTTTATTTCACATTCATTCGTGTGCTATGTAAAATTTTAATATCAATCAATTTTGAACTAATTCTTAGTTAATAATAAATGACAATCTACTTTCTATCCTTTGTGCACTACGAATTATCCTGTTAGTTCTTGACCGAAATTCAATCAAAATTTATTACATAATAATATTTTCACATATATTATTTTAATATATAATTGTGAACATTATAATATTGTTATAACAGTATAACTCCAATATATATTACTTGTATTATTGCAAATACATCGAAATCTTGAAATATTTGGTTTTCAGAGTATAAGCTAGGTTCATTTGAAATAGTTTCAAAAGAATCTATCCTTTTAATGAAGAGATTACCTATTGTTCTTGTTGTAAGACTGGGGCATTATGAAAGGTTCTTAAATTGTTTATGTAATGATCATAAAAGTGACTAGAACCGCCTCTTTTCTATATAAACAAAATCACTCTCAAGTTCTCATAAATTATTTTTTGTGTAGTTGAGAAGTTGATATTGTGGTAATTAATCATATTGAATGAAAAAGACTGAGAAATTACAATGGTGTAATAACCGGAACCGGTCTTTCTAATTATCAATAAATTAGTGGTTTTTTGACAATTTCTCAGTCTTTTTCATTGAAAATAAATTATTTCTTGCGATTTAAAGTTCTCATAATTTATTACTATTCCGATATTTCTATTGAGATTATAATATTATATTGAAATTTGAATAGCATTGTATTTTGACATTCTACACTATCAATTTGTTTCTTATTGACAATTATCATCATAATAATTCTCATCACTGACAATTATCATCATAATAATATTCTTATCACTCTTACAGCCTGATTGTCTTCTTTGTATCACAAGATTACATTGTCTTGAAAAATATATATTGATATACGGTACACCCCTCGTATGGACTTTAAAAATAGTATATTTTTGAAATTGCCAAGTGGCTAAACAATTGATGCATTATCTGTTACATTATTTTATACTATAGGTTAAAATCCTTGCTTGCTGACTGCCGAAACTGAAATTTATATCTTATTATTTTCAGATTTATAACATCAACCTGAAATCTGTGGTGAGTCTGGTTCTCTTCAGTTTGTCGCTGATGCTGCCATTCATTCTTCCAGAGTGAGCTGTCAACAGCTACCATCAGCTGTCAACACCATGGACAAGGTAGGAATTTATTTTGAACACAGCTTAATTATCACACATCATAATATTATTTTCAATATAAATATTTATCTTGGTATTGAAACTCAGCAAAATTTTTACCTTATGTTTTAATAAAACACACACATATTCAAATAAATTTGAAGAAATTTAATAACCTGGCCCGATTTGAATACCAGAAAAATTCAGATAATTTTCAACTTTTCAAGAAATAGATTCATAGAAAATTCTTAAGCAGATATTCGAGTTATATCAATTATTTGAGGTTTCATTCCATGTAATTGAGAAACAGAAATTAAATATTGTAATGTTCATGTGAAGCTATTTAATTTATTGTTATTTTAAAAATAGTTTGTGTCATGGTTTCAATATCAAGTGTTCTTGGGAAATCTTCTCTTTGTGAAAATATTAGTCTGTATTATTATTAATGTACATTGATACATAGGCTACAATATCATTATCAACAAATACTAATCATCAAACAAGTTATCATGATTTAACGAGAGCGATTTATCGTGATATTTCTACCTGAAACATTTCTTGAAAAGTGAAAAAATATTTGAATTTTTCCTTTATGCAACCAAAATATATTCGGTATATATATATATCTATATATAAAAATATCACCAGTAGAAAGTTTATTTTTAGCCTTTGCATAGCCTTTTAATGTTTTGTATGTTGTTGAACTTTCATTGTTGTAATAGTCTTGACGATCTTAAGAGCCTTAGGCAATCTTACTGAGTGACATTATTTCAACACTAGGAAAAAATATCTTGATTACCGTACTTTCAGTTTTTAATCTTCAATATCTTTCGATTGTCGTCATTCAAATGTATAATTAGAAATCTCTCTGGTCGAAATTCTGTGCTCTACAACCTAAGACCAGATACACAGCTCTATCTCATATAGATTACCAGATACACCAGATAACAATGTTCCCCGTATTTCGAAGAAAATATCAATCCATGTAAATATGTACTAAATAATAAATTACAATCTAAATAATTAAAATCTAAATTCTAAAATTTTCTAAAATTCTAGAATTTTTCAAATTATAGGTAATTTGTGATTTCACGAGAAGTTCACTTGATTTGAAAATTTGAAAAGTTGTGATCACTCTGATCATGAAACAGAGTTTCAGTAATATTGTTAAATTCAATAAATACATCTATTTTGCTATTTGATAATCAAAATCGAAAAATCACGTACTTATCAAAAGGACATTAAATAAGAATATTTTGAATACTGTTCCGAACGATGAATTACATGCACATTGTCACGTGGTAATTTGAAACCACCAAATCTTTCTGGATGAGCCAATGAAATGTAATAGAGCTATAAAATTGGAAAGAAGGTTAGACCTATCTAAAGAGTGAATCAACTCAAATCAAGTATTATTAGCGATTAGGAGTAATAGCATTATCAACAACGATAAGAAAACATGTATTATTGTGATTTAATAATTATGAGAACCCATTAGTAAGATCAAAAAATTATAAAGCGGCACAATTATTATTGGCGGATTACAAAAAAAAAATAAAATAAAATGCATGAACATTGAGGTTAGAGTTACTTGTTTACGTTTTGAAAAGAATTAGTCGATCTTGGATAAATCGATAATATTAGAACCAATACTGAAAGAATCAGCTGATTATTCGATCAACCCATATGACCGTTGAATCATATAAAAATTCACTCATAAAGGATATATTATGTATACTAAAGGAAGTCGATGTGTAGAATACAAATAACTATTATTTCTGTATAAATATTTATTATAATCTAAAAAAGCATGATAAATCAAGAGTATACAAAACTCATATAAAAACTAAATGTATTATCTATTAAAATCGTATGTTACGATTTATTTATGAATTCAATTTAAGATAAACACTCCATATATTTGTATAAAAACTTCTTTTATTTAATTTTTCTATTGTAAAGCCGAGGAAGCCCTGATTCCCAAGGCAACCAATTGTATTGAGTCTATTAAATTGAAGGCCAATCAGAGAGTAGCTTACAGAATTATTCTAGGAAGAGGCAAATTTTTCTAAAAACCTCCTTCTTCTGGCTTAAGATCCCAACCCGAGAGGATGCACATGGAGTCTAGGGTCTTTTCTTATTCCTTTTAAAATTTTTAATGAATTATTAAGCCAAACCCTTTTTTAAATGTAATGTATGTTTGTTGAATGTTAATTGTTTGTGAACTCAGTGCTGTCAAGGAGTTCGTAATTGTAAAGATTCCCATAAAAATAGCTTTAATTCGAAAGAAACTTATAAAAATCTGGATCACGCGTTAGCCCAGCAGTGACGAAAAGGAGCCTACCTAATTAATTATTGGAAATAATTAATTCAATCCACGAGAACATCCAGAACTTCAGTCAGTGAGTGATAAGTCAAACCAAATGAGCTCATTTTTCTACGTTCAGTGGGGGTAATAATTAATAAAAAAGCGCTATTCCAATTAATTTGAATTAAATTAAGGGTCACCACGTGTTGAACAATATCACTTAGTTCACAAGAACATTTTATAAATTTATTTATTATATGTAGGAAGCTTACTTCCATGCACTGCCCGAATTCATATTAAAAGCCCTGAGATCTCATGTTTGAATATTAATTTATTAAATATTAATTTTGTAATTGACCAAGCATATCATATCAAACTTATAGACCGAACAGGTTTTTATTGGTAGAATTTTGTATTGATTGGAAGTCTAAGTACCAGTATTAAATATAATATATTTATGAATTTGAAACTCATTATTGTGAATATTAGCAAAGCCTGTGATAATTATTCAGATTTTAAAAGTAGATTATTTAAGTGAATTACAGATTTATTGAATATTTTATGCATATCTGTTTTATGGGAATATATTTTGTGTTTTATGTCAGCATACAACTTATAGAATTTTTTATTATATCCCAATTCATCTCGTGTTATATAGTTTGAGCTGTTTTGGTACCAACAAATTCTAGCAGCATTTAAAATTATTGAATCATTATATTAACCTTATTCAAAGCACTCAATATTTATCATCCTTTGATGATATTCATTTTATCAGCCAGAACAAGTATATTAAGAAATTATATTAATAAGGTTCCAGTTATATCATATAAGGATCCAGAGAGCTTCAAGAACTGGCGTTGTAAGTTCTAAGGAATTTTGAAAGGGTATATTGGTGAATACTTGTATTCACGACGAGCGTTTTAAGAATCAACTAGAAACAACTATAGTTGATCCTGATTATTCTCTAGTGGTACATGGTTACTGATAATCAGTCATCAAATATTCTTTTAATTCCTTACTGGTATTCTTCAAGAACTTCATAGAAGCAGCGGTAAGAATTATCAATACCTGTCCTTGAACCTTATGGTGATTATTTGTACTTATAAAATTCATGTTTCTACCACTGAGCTAGAGCTGAGGTTTGAACCCAGTAATTTTGCGAGCCGGAAGGCCTTAATTTTTTGTGAATTTATTCGCAAAAGAGGGAATTTAGAGACTGCTCTTATAAATACCAGAAACATCGTATTATCTGTGAAGGAATTGCAATTCACAACTTCTCACAATAGCTTCATAACGTGGGACTCTATCATAAGAGATAACCCCCCCAGGAGCACAACTTCACAACATCTATGGATAATTGGAATTTATTAATTTATATGATAATATAATATATGATCAACGTATTCTCGAGATTCTGGTGAATATGACATTTCTCATGATTCTTTCAATTTGATATTATAGACGTGAGAAGTATAGACGAATAAAACATCATCTCACTCTATAACATAGAAATTAATCTACAATAATAATAAAGAGAAAAACTGGCCTGACCGACCTACAGCTGAATAAAGTGTGCAGGAGGTGGATAGACAAGTCGAAGAATAAAAAAATTCTCAGATCTACAAGTTTATTGCAGCTAATGTTTATTGCATTTCGACATCACAATCACAATATTGTTTGGAATTCATCTTTGCCAAACACCGCCTATTATTATTTTTGAATACACCGCCTATCATTTAAATTTATTCCAAGTTTCAATCCATACCTATCGTACAGTATATGGCAATGATAAATGATATGCACAAGAAAGTATACTGAACTTGAATTAAAACGTTGAATGCTACAAACAGTTACTATATTCTATAATAAACATTCTCCAACAGCCTTAAGACAGTTCCTCATATAATATTTTATTCTAATTCAAATTACCAGAATATTACTGAATTATATGGAATATGAATTATTGATTTGTACAAGAAGTATTCATCCAGTTAGGTATATACTCAATAACAAGAATATACAAAATAAATGTTAATTACTCAAGAACTGTATCATTTAAGATATACCTGATTGGATATAGGTATGAAGAAACTCGTCAAAAATATGATCACAAGCTCAGAAAAGCTAAAATATCATTGATTAATAATTTTTTAACAAAAATAAAATGAGAACTCAAAAATCAGTTGAATGTCCAGGTCGGAAGGTTGGATAATATTCAATTTTGATAATAAACTAACAACAAATTGTAAAAATTCTTATAACAATTACGTTATTTTTGAACAGATTGATTTGAAACTTCATGGGTGTGTTAATTGTATGAAGGGAATCGTTCATTATTTTTTGTAGAATTTTCCTACGTCCCCTTCTCCCTCCTAAACCGAAAACATATGGTATTTCTGATGATATGAGGCATCCACTTCCAAAGTGACTCTTGTCCATTTTTTTCAAAAATGAGATTTTGGTGCCATACGATTCATAAGGCCTTTCTATTCTAGTTGATGATGTTTTCCTGTTCCAAAATGACCTATATCGCATAGTAAATCAATTCTAAAGTTGTCTGCAGTTCCAAAGTGTCTCTTGTCCACACAGAAAATTTTAAGATGGCCGCTCATAGTTTACTCTTACAAAATGACTCTTGTCCCATTCAGTTTTCAAATGGAACGCCTTCTTTGCATTCAATACTGTCTCTTGTCCAAGCCTAGAGTCCAGTGCAGGTACTTCAAAAATAGCTTTTTATTAAATTAAATTAAATTTTAGCTAGTCATATGATAGTGGATTGTGTAGTGGTAGCATTGATTAACAGCTGGAAGAAAATGTTTTGAATTGCAACGTGCCAGTATTAAATGTTATGAGTTGTTAGTTGAGTGTAAAAATGGACGTGGAAGAAGCTGAAGTGCGAACTTGTGGTTTAGTGACTCCAGTTCCCAATGGAAAAGGAAGAAAACGAACTCGAAATCCGGAAAATTGGACAAAAAATTTATCAAAGAAGAAAAAATATTCATCAAAAGGTTTGCCCAAATTACCAACATGTAAACACAAAGACAGTGTTTTTAAGTGCAACGACTTAACAATGCAGATGTTCGTAGGTTTCATCAGAACTTTTATCAGACACATGAAAAATTGAACAGGACAATTTTATATTGCAGTATACAAAAAGTGAAACCCCAAAACGCTCACGAGCACGTGAAGAGAGGAAACAGATTACTTCAAACTGGAACAAATACTACATTCCAGCAATCAAAGCTGGCAAGAAGGAGGTGAAGCAGGTATGTAAGTCGGCATTTTGTGATGTACTAGGCATTGATCCAAAAAGAGTTCAGCGTATTTGCAAAAAACATTTCGAGAGTGGTGTTTTAGCCAAAGAGACTCGTGGGGGGGGATCATCGATCACAAAAACTTGATAATAATAGGAAGTTGATACGAGAGTTCATTGAAAGACTTGTACCAATAGAATCACACTACTGTCGCTCAACTCAGTCTTTGCGCCAATATCTCCCTAGTAGTTTAACCATTTCTAGTTTGCATAAAGAGTTTAATAAGGTGAATCCTCAGTATGAAGTGAATTACGAGTTTTTTAGAAATATTTTTTGCACTGAATATAATATAGGATTTGGGTCTCCTGCAACTGATGCATGCTCAAATGCATCAATTGAAAGAAAGATTGAAAACTGATAACAGTGTTAGAAATGAATATAACCTGCATAGAAAAAAAGCCAATGCTTTTTTTGAGTTACTGAGAGCTGAAGAAAATGATACAATAACCTTTTCTTTCGATTGCCAAAAAAATCAGACACTTCCAAAAATTCCTGACCAGGCAACATACTACAGTCGGCAACTGTATCTGTATAACTTCACTGTGTGTCAGGGAACTTCAAAAGAAGAGCAATCTAAGGACAAAGTTTCCATCTACACCTGGACTGAAATAGACAGTGCAAAAGGTTCGTCCCAAATAGCATCTGCTGTCTACCATAGACTCACACAGACAAATTTCGATAACTGCAAAAGTGTGCGTTTTTTTGCTGATGGGTGTGGGGGGCAAAATAAAACACAACGATGATCACTATGCTAATGTGTTGGCTTCAAAAACTTGCTCCTCCAAACATCCAGAGTATTGTGATCCATTTCCCAATTCCTGGTCATTCATTTATTCCGCCTGACCGCGTATTTGGCCGCATTGAGAAAGATATAAAACGACTGGATACTATCATCAAACCAGAAGAATATTGGAATATTTTCGAGAAACATGGAAATGTTTTGAAGATTGGTATTGATTTTGAAATGTATGACTGGAAATCTGTAGCTCAGGAGTTCATCAAGAAACCTCAACAGTGGCATTTCCGTTTTGCTGCTGCAAAAAGATTTATAATCACTCGCAGTACATCACCAAGGGCTTCAGTGCTTGTTCAAGGGGAACCTGGGTATTATGTAGACTGTGGTGTACCAAAGAAGGTTTTGAAACTAAATGTGAATCTTGATCATGTAAATCCAGAAGTCATCCACAGGGGAGTGCCTTTGAAGGAGAAGAAGAAACAGGATGTGAAAAAGCTGCTACATCTACACTTTGGGGAAGAATGGGAAGGAGTTGGTGATCTACATTTCTACAAAGACATTCTCAATAATCAAAATAATAGGCAAGATGATACTGAGGATGAAAATGAGGGTGGTTTCATGGAAGATGATGACTTTGCTATTTAATTGGTTTGCTATTTATGTTTTTCTAGTGTCTATTTTTTATTGATTTTTTATAACATCTTGAATAATACATGCAAATATTTTCATTAAACTATATTTATATTTTCTTGAAGCATTACCTCATTCACACACAAGTTATTAGGTAACTCATGGAAAACACTCTTTGCTCAATGAAACCTAGACTAGTATCAGTTACAAAGTGACTCATGTCCCATCTCTTCAGTTCCAAAATGTCCGTTATCTAATCTACAGTTCCAAAATGACTCTTATCCATCCTATTTTCCATTTTTTTCAGAAAACAAATAGAAATCAAGGCATTTCATTACTAATTTATGTATTTACATCATGTAAAAGAAGTAATAGTAGTAAAAACATTTCAATTATTCTTAGATAATCTGTTTCAGTGTTTATTGTGATTTTCTAAAAATTTGGATTAGTGGACAAGAGTCACTTTGGAAATGGATGCCTCAATTATATGAGAGAGGATTCAAAAGTAGCGCTAATGAGTACAATTCTCGAGAATTTGAAAGTCCAAAAATTGAAAGTGGTATCATATTATGATAGCTGTAGACTTGTTATATCGTTTTCCGTTAAATTATTATGAAATACAACTTCCCTTGGGGCGGCAAGGTACATGGTTACCTACAACCCTTCCCCCCCGCTGACGGCGTGATTATTGAGCCCAAAAATTGAAAGTGGTATCATATGATAGCTGTAGACTTGATACATCGATTTCTATCGGATTTTTCTTGATTACTCATACCCTGGGGGCGGCAAGGGACCTGGTTACCTACAACCCTTCCCCCCCGCTGACGGCGTGATTATCGAGCCCAAAAATTGAAAGTGGTTATATGATAGCTGTAGACTTGTTACATCGATTTATATCGGATTTTTCTCGATTAGACATACCCTGGGGGCGGCAAGGGACCTGGTTACCTACAACCCTTCCCCACCGCTGACGGCGTGAATATCGAGCCCAAAAATTGACAGTGGTATAATATGATAGCTGTAGATTTGTTACATAGATTTCCATCTGATTTTTCTCGATTACTCATACCCTGGGGGCGGCAAGGGACCTGGTTACCTACAACCCTTCCCCCCCGCTGACGGCGTGATCATCGAGCCCAAAAATTGAAAGTGGTATCATATGATAGCTGTAGACTTGTTATATCGTTTTCCGTTAAATTATTATGAAATACAACTTCCCTTGGGGCGGCAAGGGACATGGTTACCTACAACCCTTCCCCCCCGCTGACGGCGTGATTATCGAGCCCAAAAATTGAAAGTGGTATCATATGATAGCTGTAGACTTGTTACATCGATTTCAATTGGATTTTTCTTGATTACTCATACCCTGGGGGCGGCAAGGGACCTGGTTACCTACAACCCTTCCCCCTCGCTGACGGCGTGATTATCGAGCCCAAAAATTGAAAGTGGTATAATATGATAGCTGTAGATTTGTTACATAGATTTCCATCTGATTTTTCTCGATTACTCATACCCTGGGGGCGGCAAGGGACCTGGTTACCTACAACCCTTCCCCCCCGCTGACGGCGTTATCATCGAGCCCAAGAATTGAAAGTGGTATCATATGATAGCTGTAGACTTGTTATATCATTTTCCGTTAAATTATTATGAAATACAACTTCCCTTGGGGCGGCAAGGGACATGGTTACCTACAACCCTTCCCCCCCGCTGACGGCGTGATTATCGAGCCCAAAAATTGAAAGTGGTATCATATGATAGCTGTAGACTTGTTACATCGATTTCAATTGGATTTTTCTTGATTACTCATATACCCTGGGGGCGGCAAGGGACCTGGTTACCTACAACCCTTCCCCCCCGCTGACGGCGTGATTATCGAGCCCAAAAATTGAAAGTGGTATCATATGATAGCTGTAGACTTGTTACATCGATTTATATCGGATTTTTCTCGATTACACATACTCTGGGGGCGGCAAGGGACCTGGTTACCTACAACCCTTCCCCCCCGCTGACGGCGTGTTTATCGAGCCCAAAAATTGAAAGTGGTATCATATGATAGCTGAAGACTTGTTCCATCGATTCTCATCAATTTTTTCTGGAATACACTTTCCCTGGTGGCGACAAGGGACCTGGTTTAATACATTACCCCCCTCCCCCCGCTTTTAACGTTTTTCCTCCGCCCGCAGCGTAATTATTGAGCCCAAAATTTGAAAATGGTATAGAATGAAAGCCCAAAATTCGCTCTATCGAATGACATATTCATCTTCAAGATCGGTGATGGTGGCGGGCTAACCGTGAAGCTGGCCCACGGAATTGGAAAACTTTCAAAGTCTCTCACGGTCGTATTTTTTGAGCCCAAAATTTGAAAATGTATTACGATCAGTTAGTAACTGAAGCTAAAAAACGTTACTATGGAGATATGATAAAAAATTCATCAAATAAATCTAGAACAAGTTGGAATTTAATTAATCAATTTAGAGGTAAATGTACTGGAAAGAAAATTGAATCTTTAGCGCTTGATTTTGAGAACGTACTTATGACTAACCAAGAGGAAATTGCAGCTGAATTCAATAGCTTCTTTGCGACTACTGCTCAAAGAATAAATAAGAAAATAAAAAAAAACACAACACTTATCTAATAATAGTACTCCAGTTAGCGTTCCTAGCTCCCATATTTTGCCGCCTGATCACTTTATTCTAACACCTACAAATGAAGAGGAAATCTCACGCATAATCAATAACTTCAAGCCAAAAAGTAGCACAGGACATGATGACATCCCGTTGAAGGTATTAAAGATCTGTTGTGAGGCGATTGCCCAGCCGCTTGTTTGCATTATCAACTCCATGTTCGAGAGCGGGAAATTTCCCAAAATTTTGAAGATTGCCAAGGTAATTCCACTTTTTAAAGAGGGCAGCAAACATGACATTAACAATTATAGACCTATTTCGTTATTGACAGCTTTTTCAATGATTTTTGAAACGGTAATTCTTACTGGACTGGTGACTTATCTCTCTGAACATAATCTAATTTCACCAAACCAGCATGGATTTGTAAAGAACAGGTCAACTAGTACAGCCCTGTGGCAACTACACTTCTGGAGTAATGCTCGACCTCTCTAAAGCTTTCGAGTGTGTAGATCATCAGTTGTTTTTGGAAAAATTAACTAGGCTTGGTTTAAGAGGAAAAGTGCATGATTTAATAAGATCTTACCTTTCTGATCGGTATCAGTATGTTTCAATTCATGGTAGTGATGGACAAACAGCTTCAAACCTAATCAGAATATCATCAGGGGTACCACAGGGATCTATTCTGGGACCACTTCTCTTTATACTGTACATAGATGACATCTGTTCACTTGTTCCTCTTAATAAACTTACCTTATATGCGGACGACACATCTTTAATTTTTTCACACAAAAACTTGAATGAGATGAAGATTAATTGTAACTTGATATGCAATAGAGTCGTTCAATTTTTCAACTCACTTTCCCTCACAGTTAACTCAAAGAAGAGTAGTCTCATTGACTTCAGCCGAAGACATAACGCTTTTGAACCTCAGTTATACATAGGGGACGATGTTATTAGCAATAAAGAGTATGTAAAATTACTTGGTTTAAAGTTTGATTCAAAACTTGCATGGGATGAGCATGTAAATTTTATTATCGACAAGGTCAGTGAAGGCTTATTTGTTATCAGAAACATTGTGAGACTTGTTCCAATGTCAGTTTCAAGAATGGTATATTTTTCACTGTTCTATTCACATGTGGCTTATGGCATAGAGTTGTGGGGAAGCACTGCAGAGTTACACTTTTTAAAAATATTTAGACTACAAAAAAGAGCAATCCGCTACTTCGCGGGGCTGAAGTCCAATGATTCTTGTAAACAGGCTTTTGTTGACTTAAATATACTTACGCCACCATCAATTTATATATTAAAACTGTTAATTGTCACTCACAAGCACTTATCTGATCTGAATACAATTGCTGATATCCACACTTATAACACCAGAGGGAGGAATAAACTGTCTTTGAAACAACACCGACTGCATCTGTACGAGAAAATGCCCTTTTATATTGGAGCTAAATTGTTTAACGACTTACCTACCGAGCTGCAGTCCTTGTCTGATATAAACATTTTTAAGAGTAAAGTGTATAAATTCCTGGTTTCACAAGCCTACTACAGTGTGAAGGATTTTAGTGATAGAAGGTAACATAGTTTGTAGGTAGGCCTACTCTAGTCTTCCATGTGTGCTTTTTATTGTGTATTTATTATTGTTACTTATTAAGACCTGACGTTATTCAACTGTATATTATAAAGTGTACTGTGTTGAATAAAAAGATTATCTTATCTTATCTTATCAATCAGATAGATTTTGTATATTCTCTTGAGTAATATTCCAATACCAAGGCATACAATTACAATCATGATCAACATTTGTAAGAAACAAATGTAGGAAGAGTCTCATAATAGAAACGACAGAACAAAAATGATAGGTATGCAATAATATGAAAATTCAAAGAAGGAAATACGGTAGTTTGTTTTCAGATGTTCATCATTTTTCATCAAATCAATAAGTCAATGCAGTACCGTATGTAAAATTACAATCATCAAAATTTGTAAGAAACATGTAGTGAGAGTCTCATAATAAAAACGACAAAACAAAAATTGTATACAATAATGATATAAAGAATTTAAAAAAAAAATAGTTTGCTTTGAGAAGTTCAGCATGTCATCATTTTACTTCTTATGAATTCATGCAAAGTCATTGTAAAATTACAATCATCAAAATTTGAAAGAAACATTCAGAAGAAGTTTCATTATAAAAATGAATAAAAACAACAAAACAAAAATACAGTAATTATAATATTTAGAAAATTCAAAAAAAATGAATAGTTCATTTTCAGGTTTGTGGTGTGTATCATGTCACAGTCCCAAAATATTTCCCTAATATCTTTTCAAAATATTTCCCAAATGTTTATTAACTTGGATAAACAACATTATTATAATCCAATTGCAATAGTCCAGTCACTATATACATTGGTGCATGCAATTATTTATATTGTAGTTCTGATTTTTTAATATATTATTTGGGTATATAAGAGAAGTCCAGAACCAATTTCTTCATGCAAAATTTCCTTGTGCTAGATACAGGGTGGCCCAAAAACCTCGTATTCTCTGCTCATTTTCTAGTTTTCAGCTATTTCTGCCAAATCTCGTAATCGGACAGAAAATTTTGCTCTGACCTTTTTTTGGATTATAAAATGAGATCATTCGGAACTTTCTATCTTCAATGAGTACTGAGTTATGATTTTTCAAAAATGAGTGAAATTTGAAGAGAAAATTTTTTTTTGAATTTTAGTTTTTGATCAACAATATCTTCCGATTGTTACCATTTAGATGTATAATTCAAAATCCCTCTGAGCGTATTTTTGTGCTCTACAATCTGAAATCAGGTAGAGCCCTCTATCTCATATAGATTTCCAGGTACCCCCGACAACAATGCTCCTTGTATTGTGAAAAACACCTCATTTTCAGCTTCAACCATCATCACCAACTACATTGTCCTCATATTGATATTTCGCACAATGTTATAAGTTCATGAGGCTATGTTCTATGAGAATCACCCGTTAGATGCACTTCATTTCAGTATTTCCTAGTGGAGAGGCGCGCTTAAGTGAGCGCGCTCAAAATTTCAAACACTTATAACTTTTGACACAATGCTCAAATTTCATCGTACTACACTTTCTTATGTCTATATTGACTGGACTACAATGTCAGATAGAGAATTCATTTTTTCATTATTTAACCTGCAAACTTGAGTCAAGTGATCATAATGCACAATGAAACTGAAGCCACAAGTGGAATAGAAAATGTAGTTGGACATATACAGTACGAGCTTTGATTCAGTAAATGTACATCGGACATAATAGACTCAAATGGATATTTTCTTCATGGTATTTTTGAATAGAGAATTTTTCTCAAAAAATATTAATTTTTGAAAAAGTTATTCGTTTAAAAAAACTCAATTTTAGTATTGTTATTTATATTTAATATTATTGATTACCCACTTATCCCATTATCTCATAAAAGTAATAATCAGAAAAAAGTTTTAGGCCTACTGTTTTTGCACAATCTTGAAAAAAATGATACCACACTTCATCATAATATAATGTGTCGGGGTAATAAATAATATTTAATGATCTAAATAGTATTTAAATCAATAAAAAATTATTATTGATATATAGACTAGTAATATCAATAAAAAACTCTTATAGAGAAACAACCAAAATAAATTCCTGTTGCCATATCTATAATAAAAAACAATCAAAGCAAAAGATTCACGTTTTCAATTATTTTACTGACCTGGGCAATAGTAATTTTAGTGAAACCCTTCATACTCCAATATCACTATAATTATACATCATCTACTTCTGATCAAAGAATAATGAGACTATAAAATATTATCAGACCGAGCGAAGGGAGGTCCAAGATTCAAGTTGACGGTTTTGCATTTCTCTTGATGTGTGTTCCTCATTTACAGCAAAACACTGTATTTACAGCCTGGTTGCACAAAACCCGGTTAAATTTTAACCGTGATTAATTTTACGAGAACCAATCAGAGAAGACCTTTTTGATAAGACGGCTTCTCTGATTGGTTCTCGTGGAATTAATCACGATTAAAACTTGTCTGGCTTTCTAGTTTTTCGAAATTTAATTTGAACGTGGACTACAACTACGCCCCATTTTGGAAAGCAAATTTTCTAACTCCAGCTGTTTAAAGTATAGAACTTAACTAAATCCCGAGCTCAGAAACCGGTCCTTGATGCCCTTAGGCATTAAAAACCAATTTGCAAAAATAGACGAAATACAGCTGACTCAATTTGTGTTATCCTCAGGATAATAATATTATGAGAGTAGGAGGAATTTTCTCCATACTCCAATATTACTTGCTTTCTTTTTAAGGGCTACTCGTATTTATATAAAAAATACTAGCAAGAACCCGTGCTTTGCAAGGATCTACTTTAAAACTTGACAAAATGAAAACTTGACGTAATGAAATTTTGAAGAATTGAGAATAGGCCTATAACCATCATTGGTTAATTAAGAATCAATAAGCAAAATTTCAAGTTAATTAGTCCAGTAGTTCAGACGTGATGATGCGTCAAACATAATTTTCCTATCCCGTACGTGCATAAGCCAGCTCTTTACTTAATATAATTATTATAGATATAGTTAACGACTGCAAGAGATAGGACTGTGGAACAGAATAGTGGTGAAACTATGATAGCGCCAGAAGTGTCTCAAACACAATAGTAGGTACTACATGAACTTTTTGAAAGTGATTTGAAAAAATGTTAAAACAACAGAACTGAATCCTTATCATTCCACCTTCATTTAGAGAAGCTTTTGTTTGAACCGAATAGAAATCTATTCATAAAAAAATGAATGTCTGTTTGTGTGTTTGTTTGTATGTTTGTTTGTTCCTTGTAGACTTGAAAACTACTTGACATAACGGCATGAAACTTTGAGAATATGTTGTGTTAATATTGGGGATGGTTTCTGAACAGAAATTTTAATAGGGGGGCTAATAATAATCATTTATTAATCCATTTTACAGACATATGTTTTCGAAATTTTCGGCCGAGCGGCTACTGAAGAACGAAAAGATGATCATGATTCAAGATCATATTGTTATAATATGATTTAGCAGCTATTTATTGAAGTTAACAGCTGTAATAAACATATCACCCTGTGATAAATTATTGTGTACTGGTATTGAAACGGTATTTTGGAGTTGAAGTGTAGTTGATTGGTACCAGCTGTTGATAATGGTTCCTTAGAAGACCTATACAAATAATTATCACTCCCCTATCATTGATAAACTGGAAAATGTTGAAAAAAATTATTGACCTAATGAAATATAGTATATTATACTATAGTATATATATATTGTATAGTATATAATTATGTATAGTATCATATTGCATTCATTAATTACTGAAGAATGAAAAAATAATTTACAAATTTTTGAATTTAGCTTAGCTTATATATATATATATATATATTATATATATATTAAGTTATATTTAATAAACTCACGGATAGTACTCAAGTTTGTCTTTTTCTGGCCGTGCTACAAATAAATGTAGGTATATGTTTGACATTTTGTTTCTGTAATCTTGTTGTCTATAAAGAAAATTTTCAATGTGATTTTTGATGGCAATAAAATTTGGTAATGACACCAGTAGTTGACCACTTAAGAGCTTGACTGCATATCATTAAATTATTGAGTGTATATGTTAACTTTTGGAGATCTTCTTGTAATAGCTTTGCAAAATCTTTCTTTTTCAAGAGATGAGAACAGTCTTTAATAATGTTTTCCAGCCTCCACTTGTGTACTTTATTCTTCCATCCTTCTTTGAGACTTCTAAAAACAGCAACGTCCATGGGCTGCAAAATGTGAGTGGCATTGGGTAGCAAAGCCACCAGAATTATCCCATTTTCTTCACAGAATTTGCTTGTCTGGAAAGATAAATGTGAAGCATGGCCATCAATGAAAAGGATAACTGGTAAAGTGATTGTTTTTTCCACTAACCATGGATGAAAATATCAACAATGAATTCAAAGAATGTTCACAAGTCATCCACCCTGAATAAGTTTTCCCTAGCCCCCACTCCTTTGGATAATTATCTGCAATTTCTTGAGGAATACGTTTGTATTTGCACAAACAGGTTGTTGGAGCTACAACACCACTTGCACTACCAGTTACCAATACTGTGATGCACTCTTTCTCATCAGCATTAACTTTCTGATAAACTGTTTTATCACCTTTCCTGGCAAGCACTTTAGGGCCTTTTGGATTTAAAAAAAATGCTGACTCATCACAGTTATCGAGACAGGTCTTCCAAAAGCTTTTCATCACCATGCTCTCTATTAATATACAGTTCGACTTCTGAAAACCAGTTGATTATGCTTTCCCTAGTAACTGCTGCCCGTGAGACAGTCAAATTTTGAGAGACCCTTTTTGAAATAAGAGGATTTCTTTGAAGAAAACTCTTTACCCATGTTCTGCCAGGTCTTCCATCTTTAAAGGGTGAATCACGTTTCACGGCTTTTAAGTATTTCTCCACACTGATGCATAACTGTTCAATAGTGATTGGAAAACCAGCTTTTGCCATGTTCTCCACCCATCTGCTTATTTTAGCCTCCTCTTCTTTTGATAGAATGGAAGGTGGGCCCATTCTTTTCCATCGGTGATTTACCCTCCATTTATACTTCAATGTTGTTCTAGGAACTCCAAATTTCTTTGCAGCTGTCCGGATAGATGTTTTGTGCAGGCGCACATCTTCAACTGCAGCTTTCATAGCATCTTCATTGTAGCTTAAAAATGTACTCTTGGCTCCAGGCATCTTGGAATCCTGAAAAAGAGAACAAATTTTTAGAATTGAAGCACCCCACTTAGTAATTTTTCAGCATCATCTTAGGCCCAGATTAAAGTACACTGTAAAAGAGTTGATAAAATGCTCATAAGTACATTGTCTTTTTTATAAAAGATGAACTACCTATTTACTAAAAAATATATTTGTCATAATTTTTTGAGTTTAATATATTGGCCTTAGTTTTCAAATTCAGTTGAAATATATTTTATCTCTATTTTATTAGATGAATCTCTCATCAGAGGAGGTGTGTTTCAAAAGTTGACCATATCTTGATTCAGTAATTGACCACACGGTCAAACACTAGAACCCATCCTATTTTGCAATTTTGAACAAGTTCTTAACTTTTATCCACTTAAGTTGGTTATGGAAATGTATTTATATGTATAAAAAAAATCAAGTCAATTGAACCAGAAGTTGACCACACAGGTCAACCTCTAGTTCATCTGTGAAAATGTGATTCAGTAGATGACCACCCCCACCAAAAGGTGTATAAGTAGGGTTATGTTATTAGAAACATATGTATCTGACTTAGAAAATACTTTAAAAAACAGAATTATTGCTAGTCTTACCCAATGAATCCAATATTTGGCTCTTACAGCTGCTATCTGATACCACTCTTCTTATCAAATCTCATAAGAAAAAGACACATACCACATACTTTCATGAACTGCTCACCAACTAATGTCAGCCATTTATAAACCAGATGTAGTTCATTGCTAAGCTTCTAGCTTATGCCGCAAGATGGCAGTAGGTACTTGAAGAGCTCATTGGAAGTTGGCTGAAGCATACAGAACTGTTATTTAATCGAATTATCATACAAAATGGTCAACTACTAGTGCATGGTCAACTACTGGCACCTTTACCTAAATTTGATTTTGGAAAAAGAATTATCAACAAACTCCTAACCAAAGAAAACCTTTGTGCTCTGTTCTAATCGGAATGTATGAGACTCCATATACAGCTGATAGAAGGCACAAACCGAACTGGTCAAGCATACAACGAAAGAACAAACACGTGGTAAGCTCGCGCTCTCAATCAACACAAAATCAATTCGATCAGCTAATTGATGAAATTGTTTTAAGCTTTCCAATGATCACAACATACGTTAGAATATCATGTGTCAATTATCTCAGTTCCATATGGAGTTCACCTTACCATACGCTTACTTAATAGGATCCTTTTTCATCCTTTGAAATCCTTAGAGGCAAAATATCTCAAAATCCGTTCTTAGTGAGCATCTAGCATGTTTGAAGAATATTTGTGCAAAGTTTTATATCTTTTTAAAGTTTCAAAGTTTCCCATATTGCCGATACAGCTTTGATAAAACTGTAGACGTTTATTTAGCAGTCTCAAAAAACTGTTCTAGCTGAAAAATTAATAATACATGCCACGTGTAGGCTTATACATTGCATCAGGAAAACGAAGTTCAAACTATGGTTTTCCTAAACATATGTTTTGAGATAATTTCTTTGATGCAACTGTTTCACATTCACCTTTATGAATATTATACAGAGTTTGTGAAAATAAAAATATTTATTGATTACCAAAACAATAATATCATTATATTAATGATAATAATTGATTATTAAAACAATACTTTATTGTATCATTAATAATAATAATAATATTATTAAACAATTTATCAATATTATCGAGGTTGAGTGGAATCAGGTAGAAAGCCATAATAGAACAGATGTTCTTTTTTGAATTTCTATCATATTATTTTGTTATTTCCAATGATTACAACACATGTTAGAATATCACATGTCATTAAATAAATTATCTCATTTCCATATGGCACTCACCTCACCATGTTCATAACCTTACTTAATAGGATCCTTTTTCATCCTTTGAAACCCTTAGAGGCAGAATATCTCAAAATCCGTTCTTAGTGCGCGTCTAGCATGTTTGAAGAATATTTTTGCAAAGTTTCAAGTCTGTAGGACAATTAGTTTGAGCTGTAGTGTGATTTTTACATCAAAATTTTCAAAAAAAGCCCTCTCCTGGACCCCCCTGTGCTCCTGATCGAAATTTTTCTGCATAGATCTAATTTTTTTTCGTAACTGAACAAAAAAGTTCCTCTTGACTTTGCTGTGCAATGAGCGGTTAAAAAGTACAAAATTTTGGGGGGCCCCAGCTCCCTCAGGGGGGCAAATTTCTGAAAATCCTTTCTTAGTGGATGTTTTCAGGCTACCATAAACAATCGTGCAAAATTTCAAGTTTTTAGGCTCAGTAGTTTGGGCTGTGGTGTGATTTCAGTCTATCGGGGCTTAGCCTTTTATAAGTATAGAGAAGAAGAGAAGAGAAGAGAAGAAGATAAAAAATATTTAATGACAATTTATAATTCAGCTGACAGTTGATTTGTTTTTTAATAGAATAACTAGTGACCCCTGGGTTATAGATCTCGCTCATGAACTGTTGTATTTTGATCTCTGAAATCCACAATTTGTAATTATTACCCTGAGTTAATGAGAGTTATTATGGAAACAGTTGAATATCTCTTTTACAAGTAGTATGATATGACATTAGGTTCCCATGGGGATCCTATTCCAATTGAAAAAAGAAACTACTTTCTGTCGCTTCAAAACTATACTCCGCCATCTTGGATCCAACTTCATTTTTAATACAACTTATTTTTTCAAATAGGAACGTGGTCATATGATACATGATTTCGATACAGAATTTAAAAAGAAAATTAATGACGAAACCTGCACATTATCTCAAAACGTTTCAATGATGTCAACATTAAAGATAATAATAATAATTAATGATACAAAAATGAAATAGTTGAGTACCTACATTGAATAATCGAGTGTTAGTGAACACTAATAGTAGCTCCTACTCACAATTTTAACACTGAACAAAAAAAATTGTCATAGAAAATTTGTCAATGTCATAGCAACTGCTATCACAATTTATTAGTATTATCAATTACGCGTACCATGTTACAGTCAATAGACAGGCGGACAGACGTTAACGTTAATATAGAACTTATAAATGAAATAATTATGTTGAGTATTATTCAGCTGAAATCATGTGTCGGCGCATAATGGACAGTCAGTGTGATACCTGCCAAATAGCATCAGCTTTTTTAAATAAATTTAAAATTACATGAATAGCATCTAATCAATTCCAGCTGACTAAATGATAAAAAAATCTTAACAAATTTTTCTTCTTAAGCACTTTCAATGTTATTTTTATATCCTGAATAAGGACGATGGAGTTAGGCCCGCCGCAAAGTAGACACACGTTAATCCACGAAAAGCAACCCATGCTGTGGAATGTTTTGTAAACCATTGCTATAAAATTATTCATAATCAATCAGCTGACAAGTGGATTATTCATTGCATGTATTACACAAATGTCTAGAGAAGCCTAGCAATGGTTCAACAAAACATCCCACGGTGTGGGTTGCTTTCTGTGGATTAGCGTTGGTCTACTTTGCGGTGGGCCTTAGTGAACTCTGCTGTCCAACGAACTTGACCTGTAAAAAGGTTCGAAGAATACGTGTTCAAAATTTGAAGCTGATTGATCAATTCTCTCTAAAGTTATTGTAGAACATACAAACAGATGGACAACGACTTTGGCCTTCAGTAAGTCAAAGGTGGGAACTCGCTAACGCTCGTTCAATAAATCATTGCAATTGTTTATTTATTTTATTGCTCAGTTAAACCTGGGCCCTGTTTCATAAAACTTATAAGTCACGTAATACAGGAGAATCACCATTCCAAATACATGTTCAATATAGCTGATAAAATCAGCTGTTCCTGTATTATAGGACTTTCAAGTTTTCATGAAACAGGGGCCTGATTGTATTTCTCAACTTTCAACATTTATTATTTGATGTTAAGCATGCATTGTAAAATGTCTTATTGCAACAAATAATTTCTGTCTCATCATAGAAATATGAGAGATACAAAAAGAGAGTTCCAGTGTATAATTAACTTTTAAACTTTATCTTTTAGAAAATTCAGAACACATTTTGAAAATTCAAATTTCCAATATATTTTTTAAGCTTTCAAATGTATTCTCATTTCTGTCAAGGTATTGTTTACAAAAATTAGAATATATTACTTTTGTAAATGATAAATTCACAGATGAGGTGCTAGAATGGAATAGGATAATAATAATCAATAACAAATCGAATAAATCAAATTAATTTTATTTATCAAAGATATAATGTTATTTGCTACAATTGTATTGCTTGCATCGTAATACCTGTCTTACAGACAGTAGTTTCATAAACTTGAATACTTGGCTAAGATGAAATACTAGCTTAGAATGCATATTATTTAAAGGTATTTTATATTGTATTGACTCAAAATTTTACAAAATTGTGTTTGTAAAAGCTCTTGATTTAAAAAAGCATTATTATTGTTATTAAATGGCTATTTTTTATCACGGCTAAGTATTCGCTAAAATCTGGTTGAATTGATTATAAATGTGTAGGTATATTACTATAGGCTACCAGACTTGAGATAATCTATAGGTA